>NW_020955421.1:722823-725754 GCF_003031625.1 Empidonax traillii | reverse complement strand
AGCCAGTTCCAGATGCAGTGGAATCTTAAACTTTTCTGCATCTTTACTTGTGCACCAAACCCCAGGAGCACTGCTGAATGGAAGAGCCTGCATTAGGCAGTTGTGAACAATCTGTGCGGTTGATGTTGCTATAGATTAATGCAAAACAGCTTCTTTCTTGTCATTCATTTCTCATCTACACCCTTCTGCTCTCTCTTCATCCCAGTCTGAGCATCTCATCTATCTGATCCACAAGCCAGTGCTGTGCTGCTGTGTAGCTGCTTCCTGTAGCCTGTGGCATTCACATGTACACCTGGGTATAAATCTCTATATTTTGCTTATTTGTGTCTTTCTCTTCTCTGTCATCTGTGTGTTTTTCAAGGATAGATAAGAGGTAGAAGCCTTGTATAGAGAGGCTAGAAGCCTGTTATGTATTTGGAAATCAAAAGTTCAGTCAGTAGTAGTAATGTAGCCATCTTCTCCATGGGCACACTGACACTGGATCCAAATATCTATCCTGCCTCATTTGCATAGATCATCATGGAATTAAATCATTCAGTGAGGTCTCAGTACCCAGAGTCAGCATTGTTGAAAGAGTGGAAAAATTATGTTGAAGTAAGAGACCAGTGCAACCTTCCACAGGCCTTTTCCAGGATCCACTTGGTACATACAGCATCTTCAGAACTGTTCAGTCACTGCCATCAGGGGGTACTGCTGACCTGGTATGGGTCCTCATGGTAGAAGAATTCAGTTTTGCCACATTTTCTGAGAAGTGTGACTCTGCTTTGAGGCCCCTCAACTGTTATCCATCACAGTCTGGATGTGGACACTAGTGTTTGCATTCAGATTACGAAGCCACATTTGTTTTGCAATTAACCAGTGTTTTAAGGGTAAAAAAAAAAAAAGAAATAGGTGGGGGAAAAAAAAAATAAAAAAGAAAGGAAAAAGTAGAAACCTTTAAACACAGCCTGGCAATGAACTCATGACCTACAAGAATCTGTAGTCCATTAACAATCAGTGACCCATCAAGTTCTCTGCTCTACAGTCCTCATTATCTCACAGTTAATTGAACTCATGCAACATGACATTTATTTATTAATTTACTTGAAAAGAAAAGGACATTAGGACTATTTTAAAATGAGACTAACTCAGTTATTCTAAGAACCTCATCTTTCAAAGGCTGTCATTTAAAACTGAATAATATAATTATTTGTAATTTTCCTTGTAATTTTGTGTTCTCTAAAGGAAATCTCATTGATTGCCTTATACATGTCTTATAAGAAGTTTTTCACCTGTTTTGACATTTGAAGTCTTTCTCTGGACACAGAAGAAGTACCCATCCAAGAAACTTCACTTAAAAGGAAAAATGGGCTACACAGGGATCTGTTCCATGCCCCTGTGTTCTCCAGCTCAAACTTCTTCCTGAATGTGAAGATTAACCTTAAAACAGCAGCATAGCTCTTTGCCCTCTTCCCTCCCTGAAAAGGAAACTGTCACTTCCAACTATTTCAGAATGTTAATTCTGTAAAACAGCCATGCTGCAACTCTCCAACAATGCTGAGTTTATTCTGGGTGGCTTTGGAATTGCCTCTGACTCCTGCTCATTTCCCAATAATTACTGATAATTACACCACTCAAAACAGAATGAAACACAACAGACCCTCTCAAAGCTGTAGAAACAAAGTTTGTCCAGAAACTGACCTTCCCGTTTGGAGGTGAGAGGAAGTGTGCATGGAATTATATAGGCATGATGAGTTGCTTTCTAACTCATTTTGATAGAAATCAACAAGCAGAGGCAGGAGGAAAACCAAGGCAGTAGCTCTAAGGAGCCCCAGGCAGCACATTACGTGCAGGCCTAGGTTTATTCAGTGGCTTTAGGAGCTGTCAATGCTCCATCTCGCCTGTTATCTTAATATACTGCAACAATGGCAATGATAAACAACATACATTTAATATAAACCCTTCTTTGCTTGTTTATAGAAAGAGTTTCTTTGGTCAGCATATAAATGTCTTTGAGGTTTTTTTTAAGCCTCATTGCCAGAGGAAAAAAGGGGGGAAAAAAGGCTGTTGGGGGAGCTGAGAAAGAGCTCCCAAGTCTTATACAGCAAAACAGTTTTTATGGCATTTCTCCTTTTTCTGAAGACTGGTTTTACAGCATGTTTCAGCAAGACATTCAAAATCACACCCATCCTAAGTTTCAATCATCCTCATTTAAACCGCCTTGGCAGAAGTGAAGGCCTTGTAACTGCTTTCGAACTGCAGTGTAAGAGTTTTGGCAGAAAGAGGCCTTGGATTTGGGATGCGTTCACATCCATATAAGAGCTGAGGCACAAAACAGCCTTGGAACTATGGTGCTGCCTTCATGCACATGCAGGCAGCAGTGGGCCTTGTAGCTCTGACATTTGGGCGCACGCTCTGACGCTGTGAGTTCCTTCAGCGCAAGAAGTGACGGGCAGAGGGGCCTTGGAGTCCAGACAGCAGACACAGAGCAGTGTTTCTGCGCATCATGCACATACAGAAGTATTCTGTGAGACGCTGGGGTCGCACAGCTCCCTCAGACACTTAAAAAGCAAATCAAAATATCTTCTTGTAAGAAGGTTGTGTGGATAACTTTGAGATCCTGCTGTACCACCTTTAAAGGGAATAGAAAACAACCAACTGAATTCCTTAGCTTTTCAAAAATAGCCTCACAGCTGGTTAGATTCATTTGTTTCTTTTTGGCATTCTTTCCCTGGAGGCAGTAAGCATGATCAGCTGCTATCCACTGGAAGCACTATAGAAACAGATCTGTTAGCAATGATATTATTATTTATCATTCATAAATACCAACAATGTGTTAGATCGCTGTTTGTCATACTGAGAGCAGATGGTTTATTAGGAGGTTACATTCTGGACTTCCAGAGATACTGCATCTGATTTACCAACTCCATCACTCCATCAAATGCTATGGAA
>NW_020955421.1:720150-722599 GCF_003031625.1 Empidonax traillii | reverse complement strand
CTATAGAAACAGATCTGTTAGCAATGATATTATTATTTATCATTCATAAATACCAACAATGTGTTAGATCGCTGTTTGTCATACTGAGAGCAGATGGTTTATTAGGAGGTTACATTCTGGACTTCCAGAGATACTGCATCTGATTTACCAACTCCATCACTCCATCAAATGCTATGGAATAATTGACAAATACTGGGTCAGCATTGTCAATACTTAGAATTTAATGTGTCCCACACTGGCTGAGCAATGTTTTGGAAGGCTAAAGGAGCCTGTAATTGGTGCTGATGTATGGTGCTTAGTGCTCCACTAAAGGAAGGAGAGAATAACCAACAGGAATCACATTTGATCTGCCAGCACTGTCCACCAGAAAGAATAATAAAACAATTAGAAATAAATCATAGGAAAAGAAGCAAAGAAGAGATGTCTTCTCCACAAAGTATATTTGCTGAGTATGAGATGCATGGCGTGGGTTCCCAAATTATCACTTGTGAACCAAGAGCTGGACTTTTCTTACCTAACTTAAATAGATTTATACTTCTTTCTTAGTCAATAGCTAGAAATAGGCATTTCAATCCACCAGGCATATGGACTGAATTTTGTAGTTACACATTTTCCATGTTAGGCTGTTACTTGACTGTATAAATCCACCTGTCAGTTCACATAGTTCAAAATCTGAATTTAGATGACGAATTCTCTGATACTGATAAACCTCATTTTAGGTGATTTCGAATATTTTCAGAGAAGAACTATGAGATAACAACAGTGGCAGAAACAAGTTCATGCATTGAAGGAATACTGGAGAATAAGTGCAGGGCTGGCCTTCTGAAGACAGCCATGTACCCTGTGAAAAGTTCATGGAAACTTGAGCTGCTGGAGTCAGCTCTGATCAGATGTATTTGGGGACCAGACTAAGAGAGTGAAAGGATTCAAGGTTAGACTGAAGGCTGCTTGAGAGGTCTCTATTACTTTGTTGCTGTATTGGTTTCTTGTTTCTAATTTTTTCTCTCTTTCGACTTTCAATTAAGAAACTTAACTGAGAGAGAGACTATTTGTGTAGCTGCATTCAATGGATTTTGAAAACCAGGTGAAACAGATGAACAGTGTGTAAAGAAGTGGTTGTGGTTAAAAAATTAAAACAATGAAAAACACACAGTTATGTGTAGAATATTAGCCATAATTAGCTTCAATGCAGAAGTAATAATTTTGACATTCTTGTGAAACAACCTGGCATGCTGTGGGTTTATGCTATAATTTTACAGATTCTTTAAAAAAAAAAAACCACTTGAATGTTTTAACTGGAAAATAGATCTTGGGTTTTTAATAATTTCAATTTTCCTCATGACTGAGTTGTTACAATGAAGATTTGACAAAAATGTTTAAAATATACACAAATTACTAATTTATCTAAGATTGACTTTCACTTCAGAGGGCCAGAAGAGAAGAAAAAAACTTCTCATTTTCAGGTTTGTCAGAAATGAAGGCTCAATCCACAGGAAAATAAGACACGAGAAGTTAACCTATTTAGGCAGACAGCAGTGAACAGGAGTGCACTGTATTTGATAGTATCATGTCAACCTGGGCAATATACTTTTATTAAGCTGAAGAATGTCTTTTTTGGGGAATAAATAATTGGATGGTTTTTCCATTGGCAATAACGGAGAAGTAATCACAGAAAAGTATTATCTTGCATGGATCAGTGATAGAGATGAAATGATATTTTAACAATGCTGTGCCTCTCCATCATGAACTGACTCCCTGTTTTTATTTCTTGGAGCAGCTATACAGAAGTGGGACTCTTTAAGCTGGATTAATAGCAATGTAAATATTGTATATAAGGATGTAAAATGTGGCAAAGTAGCACAGTGCTTTTAATTTCTTAGAGAGGAATAAGTAAGCTGTGTTTCCCAGGAGCAGTTTGGCATGGGGAAGTACCACTCTACAAAAGAGAAAGGGACAGAAACCGAAGTCACCCTGATGAAAGGGGCACGGCAGCCACACTGAAACCTCCTGCACAGCTGTTGAAGGGAAAAGCCCAGTCACTGGGTGCCAGTGATGAGGCAGACATGGAGGACGTTTCTAGAGAACAGGGGGGTTCAACACTGGGAACCATAATGGGGAAACATGCTTTCATGCAGAAGAGGAGCAGGAAATAGGATGTTTTGAGGGAAACAGAGGAAGGAAACTGAGAGGCAGAGAAACGAGTGATGGGAAAGAAAGGAAGAAAGCAGATGGGGAAGACATGACATTACAAAGCAACATTATTAACTATTATGAGATCTGGGGTTTTTGGCAGCTGAAAAAAAAAGGTGGGTTTTTTTTGTTGTTCCTGATCTTACAGTTG
The DNA here is from genome assembly GCF_003031625.1 of Empidonax traillii. Classification (NCBI taxonomy): domain Eukaryota; kingdom Metazoa; phylum Chordata; class Aves; order Passeriformes; family Tyrannidae; genus Empidonax; species Empidonax traillii. Next base: position 720,258 of record NW_020955421.1, on the reverse strand, counting down.
CTTTTAAGTAACTGCTAAAATTACCATACAAATGTAAAAATGGGAGTTTCCCAAGATGTCCTTTTAATTAATTAGTAGCTGAATTTGAGAAATCATTGTGAAACTCTT
>NW_020955421.1:694252-719774 GCF_003031625.1 Empidonax traillii | reverse complement strand
ATGAGATCTGGGGTTTTTGGCAGCTGAAAAAAAAAGGTGGGTTTTTTTTGTTGTTCCTGATCTTACAGTTGCTTTTAAGTAACTGCTAAAATTACCATACAAATGTAAAAATGGGAGTTTCCCAAGATGTCCTTTTAATTAATTAGTAGCTGAATTTGAGAAATCATTGTGAAACTCTTGTATTCAGTGTTCTAAGGAGGGCTTCTGAAGTAGGCTTATACTTGTATTTCATACCAATGCATTATTTCCTTGCAATTACTCTTACTGTACACTACACATAGAGACACATAGCTTTATGATAATGTCAAATATTTGAGATAAATAAATAGGATGCGAATTTTTTTGTTTTTTTCTTTTCTAAAAACAGAATTTGCCACCAAAGACTTGCCTAAAAAATTAAACCATGACCAAAATAATTCACTGGGTTTAACTGGAAGCAGTTTAAAATTTCAAAAACACCCTAGTCGATAACTTTTGTTAAGAGACCTAAGGCAAGATGATATGGCTGTGACATACACACACAGAGCAGGGATGTTAGCTTACTGCTTTCTTTAAAATAAGAAAGAGTAGCATATTGACATTGCTTACCTATCCAGGACACAATATCCCACCCATCAGTGCTGCACTGAGTGACTCACGGAGCATGTGCTCCTCTGGCTGAAGTGCAATGGCTCAGATGTTGCATCTACTTCACAGTTTCTTTGCCTCCTCCAGGGTGCGTGTACATGTGTATACAAAAAACACACCAGGACAATATACCAAACCATCATATTGAATCATTCCTGCTCTTTTCTTACAGAGTTGAACATCCTGACACACTGTAAACTCAGCTAAATGTGTGTCAGGGCACAGCAATCTGTTTCTCCTAAGCACTGACATTTTGGTATGAACTCCCTAACCATAATAGCAGAGACTGGAAAAGGGTTTCCAGGCTGTTTTCCTTTTTATTTTCTGATCACTTGGGAAAACTTTACTTGGTATTCTTATTAGCTATTGATTAAGAAAGTGGAGTCACATTGACTTCACACATACTTCGGGATTAAAGGATTTAGTCTATAATGGCCAGTCTCTTCGCGAACGAAGAACCGGGGAAGGTCTTTCCACCTTCCAGCCTGCGCATTGGATTTTTTTGGTGAGACACAGTGTGCGCAGAACTGAGCCCACCCTTTAATCCTGAGGTTCATCTGCCGGGGCCAAGCACGCTTGGACGGTGGCAGCGAGGTCCTCAGGACGTAGATGGATTGCCTTATGGGGCTAGCGAGCTCCATCTGCCCGGGGAGTGTCCTAACCGGGAATCGAACCCAGATCTCAGCGTTGACAACGCTGTGGTTTAGCCACTGCACCACCAGGGACACTCTATAGTCTATAGTCTATAGTCAGGAGTTTACTACACATACTTACCTATAAAAATTTAGTAAATGTGACCATGAAACACAAGTTGGGACAAATTTGCTCTCAGTGGTACTAGTATTACTTTATTATTGCTAAGACATGTCTAAGGACGAAATTTTTCTCCACAGTGTGAACTGGTTTTGACAGCCCAGGAGCACATGCAAAGGATGAGAGAAACCTTTATGCACCATAAATATCTTTCCTCTATTTTGTGGTAATAATACATCATAAAAATAGATATGACCTGGCCATCTCAGCTTCCCTCCAGTTTTATTAGCTTTCTTTTAACCATTAAATGTTAATACAACTTCAAAGATGGAACTTAGAGCAACTGAGCTCAGCTTCGTGCATACAGCTCTGTATTTCAATTAGTGATGGGCTGTCTCAAAAGGGTCAAGTTTCTGTTTAGGACACAGAACCAGAAGAAACCTTGTGGTGAATCACCACCATCACAGGCAAACATGTTGCTTATAGTCTGTTCATAAATACTTTATTTCTTCATTTTGAACCAAGTTTAGAAAATATCTCTCACTATTCCACTCTGAAAGACATCCTGGAATCCTGTTTCTCTGCTCACTTATCAGTCTTCTCATGTTATCCTGTCTAAACATACTTTGTGATCAGTGCCGCTCACTTCTTGTAAAATCAGCTAAGCCGAGGCTTTGGAAGTCTCCTTTATTCATAATGTTTAATCTACTAAAGCATAAAATCCTGCAAATAGTGGTACTGCTCCAAAGAAAAACATAAAAAAAAAAAATCTTCTTTTTGATGAGATGAACAAAAGATGCACAGAGAGAGGGTATATGGAGAGAAAATATAAAGGGCAAGTATGGACTGATCCTGCTTTGCAAATATTTCTCAGTTTCTGGCAACCAGCACTTTAGTTGGAGTTGGAAGCAACATACAGACCATGGTGATTAATAGCCCCTCTGCTATGAATCTGTTTAGTCCTTTGTGAATCCAGTGATAATTTTAGCTTCCACAACATCCTGTGGCAATGAATTCCACAAAGTAATTATGTACTGTAAGGAAAAGTACATCTTTTGATTGTTTTAAAAGTCCTGGTGACCCCTAGTTCTTCTTCTAGACTCTCTAGAAAACTTTTATATATCTTTTCCCATTTCACAGACACCAATCTACAGATAGTAGATATAACTCTTCTAAAGACCGACAGCAGGATTGACCCCATTTTCAAGAATTTATTTTCAAAGCTGATTGGTTTTATTTTTCCCTCCTACAGATGCCAAAATATGTTCAATCCACTTTGTCATCTTACAGAATCACTACAACGACACATTGTACTCAGAAGTGATTAATGTAACACCCATCACCATACAACAGATATTTATCCAGATTCTTTCTTGTTCTTAGTATTTTCTTAATAATACTAACATTTTTTCAATGTCATGAGCTACTGAGCAGAAGTTATCAGGGAACTATGTAGATACACTTATTAAGATCTCCTTCCTGCATAGGAATGGCTACCTCAGATTCTGCACATATAACTAACTGTTAATCAGTTAATAATTCTGCAAGAACACCTTTCCTCTGATCCAATAACAGCTTAAATTTCTTTGAGAGTCTTCAGAGGTGGTCCATCTCAAAATTTTGTAGAAATTTTAAGCATTCTGTGTCAGGGTCTTCATATGGTCATTAACTTCCCTCTACAAAAATCTTTCTGAAGCTTTCCAGCTATACAGGAGTGAGATACAGCCTGCTTAAATCCTATGTTTAAACCATTAGTCTCAAACAGCAAGTCAGATTTTAACTTTTCACTTAATGCTAAAGAATTATTCCAACTGAACAGGAAAGTTCCTTGAGTGCTTCACTTTGGTCACATTTGCACAGTCAGAAGGGCAGGTCCCAGCTGGGTGTAACTGTGCCACACCTACAGACCTGTCACAGTACAGACTGATGGTACCTTTCACATAGATTAGCTGAGAATTACTCACCCAGGGTGCAGACAAACGGAGTATGAGGCATCCTGTAGTCACGGGAGGGACAGAGCCTATGCTCCAGGTTCGTGTATCAACCACTAGATGATTCCCTATCCTGGAAACAAATACACAGCAGCCCTTTCACTTTTCTTAAACTCCCTTTGTATAAACATGTATGTAAGAGTCTTGGGTTGAAGAGAGCAAGAAAGAAGGAAAACAGCTAGTGCTAGTGCTAAGTAAAGGTAGGAGACTTGGGATTCCCTGTGGCCTTTTGATGCTCTCAGCCTTACCTTATTTTTAAAATAAATTTAAGGTCTTTATTGTCTTTTTTAAAATAAGTTTTCTGTCTCCTCAGCCATCATCTACTGCTCTTGTTCCCTATAAAGTATGAAAGGTTAGGACTTTCTGGATGAAATCATACTGATGCCTTATGCAAGGATATTATGGCTTCCTTGTCTGTACTGAGAAGTAGCCACCCCTCCTACAAGCAAGACAATCCATATGGTCTGGTCATCTGCATTACCAAAACTTTATATCAATCAATCATCTTGGTTTAAATACCGAGGGGAAAAAAAAATCTAATTTTTTATTTGAACCTCATTTCTTTCCTCACTTCATAGAAAGTTTACCTCTCTTTTTTCCTGTTCATATGTCTGAGAAGCTTTGTATTATTTGTTTTAACTTCCTTTGCAATGACAAGCTGAATTAGACTTCTGGCAAGGGTTTTGGACTTTACTCTTAAATTTCCTGTTCTCCAAGACGTATCTGTCACGATTTTTCCACTCCTTATAGAGTCTTATTATTCCTAAATAACCCTTATGTGATTTTTCATTTCAATTACAAATGGAACCTTTCCTGTTGGTTTTGAATCTTATTTAAAATTCTTCCCATCCTTAAAAATTTCTAAAGTTTAGATAAATCAGATTGAAAGACATCTCAGTCATCTTCACATTTCAGTTCCTAATTTCTGAAGATGTGTTGACCTCACTCATTAGGTCTCCTAATTTCTCCTATCTGTCCTTTCATATAGAAACCTTGAGCTATTTTTCTATTTATTCCTCAGTGTAATTTAATTGGAATAATCTTGATGTCCCTTAATTAAAATTATTTTCTATAGCCAGCTCTTCTAGAACATCCTTGATTTAGAAAAGGAGATCAAAATTAGATTTATTCTCGATACAGTCATGAAACCAGTAAGATGTAAAGCTATCTACTAATGCATCCAGGAACAACTGAGTTCTACCATTAGTTACTCAAATGTTTTAATTAGTTGAATTGTCGGGAAATTCCTCATTTGTGACTCACTTTATAACTGGGAGATTTTCCCACAGTGACACAATTCCCAGTAGTATTAATAATTGTAAGTTAATTAATTGTAAGTGTAACAGTTTCAAGACAATTCTATATCCATAACCAATTCTGATCCTGGAATCAGTTGCAGATTCTTAGTACCACCTCTACAGAAGATGACTTAGAGAACTTTTAAAGAAATTTCGATCTAAATTGAGTGTTTATGAGTTGTTCTTTAGCTATACTGTTTCATTCAGGTAGAATACCAATGCACTGCTTTTAACTTTATTTCTGTCCCTCCCAAAGGAATTGCATTACAGCAAGTTTTTCTCAGAATCATTCCCTTCTGTATCAAAGACTTGAAATTAGATTATGCATAAAGTTAAAATTCTGATTTTTTGTCAAGACTTTCCTTTACATTTTACATGTAATTTTCAGAAAGATAAAAAAATCAGTAAAATTAAATGTTAAAATTAGTTTTTAAATCAACTGGGGTAACGTTCAACTTATTTATTGAGAACTGCCTAAATACAAGTAGTGTAGTCTCAGGTAGTTATCTTGACTCCTACAGCTGTAGACACTTCTAGAAAGAATTCATTCCTGATAAGAAAAATATCAAACATAGTAGGGTTAAAACTTTCTGGAGATGTTGATTTCTTTCTACTAAGTGTAGAAGGAACCCAAGTGATCAGGATTACACCACATCCACATCTTTTAGAGGGAAATATAATTCAACGATTTCTCCCTTTGTGTTCTTGTGTGTTCACAAAAAAAAAAAAAAAAAAAAAAAAGGTATATTTGTATCTTAAATTATGTTTTAAGAATGTAATACACAGTGATCTATCACAGGCTACTGATTGGAATCATATGTATGTTAGTATGATAATCAACTCCGTCATTTTTCAGATATAACATAATTGTATCAGAATTAGAGAATCAAAGAACTAAAACTGCAAAATAAAATGTATTTTTCTGGACATAATTCCAAATGTCTTTCTTTCAGAAGGAAACACTCATGTGGCAGCCATTGTTTTCTCCATCAAGTACAGTACATGTGTCTTTTTTTTTTTCATTTTGATTCATAATAAACTCATGGCAATGAGGAACTTAATCAAGCAACAATAACTGATGGGGAGTGTGTCTGTTACAGGACCTGTGTTTTATTACAGAGAGTCTGCAAAAGAAAAAAATCCTTTTGTTCAGGTAGTTACAGCCTCTATGTTTTTAACAGTTTATTATCATATGGCTTGAAACACATAAGATTTTCTTATATAATTTTCTATGCTTTCATGTCCTTCTCTCTTTTTATGCCTTGCATCTTCATCTGCTGGTTTCTAATTGCTAGGGAAGGCAGACAAGATGCTCCATTGGGAACAGATGGCTTTCTGGAAATCTACCAACAAGGACTACTCCTGGAATAGATTTCATCTGCAGGCCCCACACAGAGGTAATATATGATACCTACAAATAGATAGTGCTCCAAAGGCTTAGGAAGCAAAAAAATGTATCCTGCTGGAGTTCTTAAGCCTGTTATGACCACAATTGCCAACAGAAGAGCAGGCATAAAAATGAATCCTATATATAGCATTAAATTCTGGAAGTTAATTTTCTTTACTTCCATATCAGTCCCTACAATAGGGACAGCTATGTCTAAAACACATTGTTTCTAAAAGGCTGTTTTACTTCTCCATGGTGGATTAAATACAAAATTTAATATCAGTTATAATGTTATCCTACTTTACAAAAATTGAGATGGCAGATAATATATGAAATAAATGTTAAAGTCTTCACAGAAGTAAGAATAAATAATATAGCAACAAATATGTTGGATTACAGTGAATGTGAAGAATTGTCTTTGTCAATGCTATGTCTTTCTCTTCTGTGTTTTGTGTCTTTACTTTCTTTCATCACAGACAAGAGAGTTACAATTTGTAGCATTTTATAAAATACATATTTGTTTTGGTTTGGTTTTCCTCAATCCAAAAAAAAATTGATGATAACCATATTGTATGTGGCTGTTGTACGTGTCTGGAAAGTATTATTCTGAGATTATGAATGGGGTTATAAAGCTGGGAGATCCGAGATTTAGTGTTTATGGTAAAAAAATACAAACTACAAATAATAAAGTGAGAACAGTACTCTGTAACCTCAGTATTATAACCTCAACCTTGACATAATATATGGGTTACTTATTGTTCCTGTTCACAAAGCAAAATGAATATTAGAGAACTTCATTTTTCAGTTTTTTTATGAAATGAAAATACTTTTTTCTGGTTTTGTTTGGCTATGAATAAGTGTTAGTAAAAAGAAATCCTAAACCTCAAATACTAGAATGCAAATACCAGAAAGAAAGTTACAAAGTTGCTAGTTTTATCACAGTTTTTAACAATTTGGACATGCTACCATTTTCAGGAGGAAAAATGGCTTGACTGCTTTTTACTCAAGTGAATTAGACTTAGCAATGTTATCATGACTTTTGGATACTTGAAAAGGTTCTTTTTTATTATAAAGAGAAACAGAATCACAGAACCAATTAGGTTGGAAAAGACTTCTGAGATCCCCAAGTCCAACCTTTGACCAAACACCACCGTATCAACTAGACCATGGCACTAAGTCCACTCTTCCCTAAAATACCTTCAGGGGCAGTTACTCCACCACCTCCCTGGGCAGCCCATTCTAATGCTCACCAATCCTTTAAGTGAACTAATTCTTCCTAATGTCCGACCTGAGCAATCCCTGGTACAGTTTGAAGCCATTTCCTATCACTGGTTGCCTGGGACGAAGTGACCGACTCCCACCTGGCTACAACCTCCTTTCAGGGAGTTGTAGAGTGTGATGAGGTCTCCCCTGAGTCTCCTCTTCTCCAGGCTAAACAACCCCAGCTCTCTGAGCTGTTCCTCACAGGACATGTGCTCCTGACCCTTCACCATCTTCATAGCCCTTCTCTGGACATGCTCCAGCACCTCAATGTCCTTCAGTTGAGGGGCCCAGAACTGGGCACAGTATTTGAAGTGGAGCTTCATCAGTGCCAAGTACAGGGAAAGTATCATTTCCCTAGTTCTGCTGGCCACACTATTCCTGATACAAACCAGGACACCATTGGCCTTCTTGGCCACCTGAATACACTGCTGCCTCATGTTCAGCCACTGTCAACCAGCACTCCCAGGTCCTTTTCCACTGGGCAACTTTCCAGCCAATTTGCCCCAGCCTGTAGTGTTGCAGGGGGTTGTTAAGCCAAAGAGAAGGAACCACTTTACCTTGTTGAACTTCTTACGGTTGACCTCAGCCCATCGATCCATCTTGTTCAAATCCCTCTGCAGAACCCTCCTGCCTTCCAGCAGATCAACACTCTCCCCCAACTTGGTGTCATCTGTGAACTTGCTGAGGATACAGTCAAACCTCTCATCCAGATCATCAGTAAAGACATTAAACAGGACTTAGCCCAGCACTGATCCCTGGGGGACACCACTGGTGTCTGGCTGTCAGCTGGATGCAACCCCGTTCACCAGCACTCTCTGGGCCCGGCCCTTGAGCCAGTTTCTAATTCAGCACAGAGTGCCCCTGTCCAAGCCATGGGCTGCCAACTTTTCCAGGAGTATGCTGTGGGAGACGGTGTCAAAGGCTTTGCTGAAGTCCAGGTAGACACATCCACAGCCTTCCCCTCAACCACTAGGAAGGTCACCTGTCATAAAAGGAGATCAGGTTGGTCAGGTAAGAAAACTGTAAGGAACACTTGGAAACAAAGTCTCGATTTAGATGCATGCTAAAACACACACAAAAAACCCAACAACAACAAAAACAAAGCAAAACAAAACAAAACACAAAACACCTAAAAAACCCAAACAAACAACAACCCCCCCCCCAAAAAAAAAAAAAAGAAAACAAACCAAAAAAACCACAACCAAACAAAAAACCAAACCAACAAACAAAAAAAACCAGGAAGAGACAACTTTTTTCTAGAGGCAGAAAAAGTTGTCATATCAAGGAGAAGTGGTAAACATGGAATAGTAAGTATTAGAATGCTTAACTTATCTTACTAGCATAAACTAGAAACAGCTATTTAGACTCTAAAGGGGATTAACTAAAGAAATCTCATGTGAGGAATATCTTCAGTTTTTGAGGCAATCATTGGACATTTCTTATGTACATGCTACTTGATTAAAGCTCATTTTCTTTTTGAGATAAGAAGCTGTTAATCAAGAGGGAAGATGCCAAGCTCTACATGTCACGTGCACAAATTCCATGACTTCTCTTCTGGATACAGTACAGGGGCAGATCTTCAGGTGCAAACACAGCTAAGATGGTTTGATTTAGCTTGTTTCAGCTGCCAACTGCTCCAGGGAGCTGTTAGCATGGGCAAGGCAAGGCTTCCTTATTCACATCCATTGGCTAGATGGCACAGACATAAGCAAATCTTTCTGAGAGTGTCATGATGCAAAGTGCAGGGGAGCAGTGGACTCACAGTGACAAAATCAATAAAGACTATTGCATGTTAGCCAAGTCCCAGGAACTGGATATGAAATTCACTTTCTTAACCCAGCTGAATGGTTTCTTCTGCCTTGAAATATCTCTATAGTGCAGTAACGGAGCTTCTCTGCTGCTCCGGGTCTTGACATGACCACTGCTACTTGGTCACATGAGCTTCTGCAGCAGCAAAAGTATCCACAACAATGTGACAGTCAATGAGCATATTTCCCATAAACAGTCCTGCATCCAGCATATTCCCCCATCATCTGGTCAGAATACCCTGCCTGGGAGCACATCCTATGTGACTATCACACGAAACAATTCATTATGTAGTTGGATGCTCAACATCTTTGTGAGACCTGCTTGAGGGTTGCATACCAGGGCTTCAGAAATTTGAAAGGATTTATAATATTTTGTATCTATTAAAATTGTTTAGGTAAACAGAAAAACATGTCAGCAAGGACTTTGCTGACAAAAGGTACTTGTCTGGAAAGCATCTCATCCTTATCTAGGTGACTAGCAGAGATCAGATCAATTGCACTGTAAGAGTCTGAAATTACTAGAAATAATGTTTATTAACTTCAGTCTGACTGTGAACTGTGCGAATAATGGTAATAACCATTATTATTTACATGCTTATACTGTGTAGATTGTAATATCCCACCTGACCTACATGTGTACAGGTAGAGTCTTTGCAGTCTTAGAATAAGATAATGAACAATACAGTGCATAACTGAAAAGAAAATGAAATATTCCTAGTGAGATCTGATTGTAGTGGACTGTATAGAGCCATTACAAGTCACCAGTAGCTTTTACACAGTCAAGACTGTTGCTGCAGAAATGAGGGAAGGGTTTGAAGGAAGATGTTGAACTGTTTTGGCAAACATTCTGGAGCAGGGAGTGCAGGAATGACTTTTCCATTGATGCAACTGGGTGAAAAACATTTTTTGTAAGTGTGATTCCTTTTCTATGCACCTCAGAGGAATGTTCAGAATGTACTAATAATTTATCTAAAAGATCTGAAATTCTCTTGACATCTGAAATTCTCCTGTGAATGTTTATTGACTAGATGTACTAGATTAGAATGAAAAGAGGTATATCATAATCAAGAGAGGTATAATTCCCTGTGGATCATTGTATTAGTCTGTCTCATAAAGCCATCATCAAAAACATTAGAGATCTCCCACTAAGAGAAGGGCTATGAACTTTCTCAGATGGTCCTTCCACGTATTTTTCCAAGGTGGTAAGGTCTGTGGGTGGAAAGTGTAAATTTTCACAGACAGCTTTCTCTACAAAGCTGTATCAGCTGAGGCTTTTGTCAGAGAATTGCTCACTTGATCAGCCAGGACTTTCAGCTCTGTTGACTTCAGCTGTGTTTGAATCACCAGTCTAGAGGTAAAAAGCTCTTCCTAGGAATTAATTTCTCCAATGAGAATACTGTCTTGAGACTGAAGCAAGATTATTACAGCATTTACCAGATGCCTAACTATCTCTGTCAGGAAAAGTAGATTGATGTTGTTCCATTTCCTTTTATTATAGCTTCTGACATCAGAGGAAGTCGAGTCTTTGCTCTTAATTCTTGGCCAGCAGGAGGAACACAGCCTTGAATACAGTAATTAAAATTCAATGCAATAATTACAGTTAATGTGCATTAATTTGGGCATGTTAAGCTACTAAATATATGCTAGATATATTCTTGTAACTGGCAATAATGAGGACAACATATTTAGCAGTGTCACAGATTCTGTTAAGTAGAATCTGTGATCTGAATAACTTGTTAATAAACAGAATGATGTAGTAATTTTGTCAGTGATGGGGAATTTTTTCTTGATAATGCCATTTTTCTGAAAGTCTTTACGCTTCTGATCTAGGCAAGAATTCTGATTTCCAGCTACTCAAGAGTTGCTAATTCTGAGTCCAAGCCATTGACTGTTAAGGAAGAGCTAGAGACAGAAGTGATTGGAAGAAGATCTTAAAGGTTTTCCTGATTTTCAGCTTTTTTGGGTCATAACTTTAACTTAAAAGTTCAATAATGAAGTTTCTATATAGTTTCACAGGTTTCACAGAATATTCTGAGTTTTGACATCTCAGCTCAGATTACCCTGAAATATTAGTCTGAGATTCATGCTGGTCAGATTCAAGAAGAGTTTTTGTCTTCTAATACTTCAGGCTTTGAAATGCATGCATTTAATCTGCAGCATTTATTTATATTCTGCTGTATTTACTATGAAAAATACCTGATGTATTGCAATTGTTGGAGTGACATTCCAGAATATACATGCAGTCATTTAGAGCATTTGAAAGTTTTTAGTGGCCACTGTAAGGCACTGTAACAGAAAAACAAATGCACTGTCTAATGAATCACTCAGTATTGATGGAATAATTAACAGGTAAGTTGACAGGAAAAGAAATCAAGCTTCCTGGAACCTGGTTACCTTCATCTGCATAGTAAATTTCTATTCTCCATCTATTATAGCAGGCAATTATCAAAAGCTACCACCTTCAATTTAAATGGATACTATAATTTGAAACAATTTATTGTGAGTGCTACTGTGTAAATTTTAGCAATGAGTATGCATAAAGTTAATCAAACATGTTCTGTAGTCAAACTGGTAAAATAGTTCAGTTCCTTTGAGAAAAGGAACAAAAAATGAACATTGCTTTTATTTCCCACAGAATCATTCAAATGCAGATAAGCACGAACTATTAGGTTAACTTTTCTGCTAAGATTACTCCAACAATTATTTTCAAATATGGATTTAAATTAACTGAGGCCAGATTGTCCTTTGCACGCCTTAGAGATGCACTGCTTGCTTCCAACAGTTCATAAAGCCAATGGCCTGTTCCTTGATTTTCAGTGAATCACAATAATCTGCCCGTCACAGAATCATTTTTATTTCATGAAAAAATGTGGGTTTTTCACATCAGATCATAGACAGAAATCTGATCGCACAAAGGCAGGGTGCATTTGTATTAGTATGTCTGACACAGGTGTTATCTACAAGCCACAACATGTGACTGACCACGTGAGACACATAACTCAAATTTTCTTCAGTTTAATTCATTTTGTTAAATAAGGTGATATTTCTGTCAGATGATGAGAAGCAGGTGGTATCGTATTTGAATTACTCTGTAAGTATCTATCCTAAGGTGCAGCACACTTGCAGGGTTACCTCATCATTCTATAGCAAATTAATCTTTGCTCTTAAATTAGCCTTTCTCAAAATTCATCCAAGATTTACTTTTTTCCATGTCCACTGAAAGTGTTTTTCTCTTTGGATATTTGTGATATTTAACATTCTCTTCAGTATTTACTCCTCAGATACGTATGGAGAGCTAGCAAATATCTTTTCAATTGCTCTGTGCCAAGCAGCTATATTCCACTTGTAAGAGCTTTCCTTCTGAAATAACTTTCATCTGCACAGCTGTTTATGCTTTTCCTCTTTGATCTTCCTTTGTTTGTTTACAGCTTTCTCTTATTTTAGAGCCCATATTATATGCTCCTTACTACTCTAGAGAAAAAAAATCTTTAATTTCTATCACCCCTTATTTAAGTCATGCTGAGTTATTTTGCTGTAACATGTATTAATATAAACATCCTATTTGGTTTACCAGCTTACAGATCTACAGGTCTACAAAGGAGCCATATAAATAAGTTAATTTCAAGTAAGCAACAGGACTCTGTAGTTAGAAGAAAGTTGAGTAAAAGGGAAAGCTCTGACTTAAAGTTTGTATGCTAAATCATTCTTACACGTAGTCATTCCTATATATGCTCTACTCTCTAGTCAGATTTGGAGAGTATTCAAGAAATTTAACTCTGGGATAAAATCAAATGTATAGGCTTTTTTATCACTGGTCTACAAGAAGTTAATGTAAGTCAGAACTGAAAAAAATGAGGCTGACTGCTTGAATTCTTAAATGTCCTGAAGAAAGATTATTTTGAGAATTTACAAACAAATTCATGGTTACTGCAAAGGACAGTTGAAATTGGCATACATTGTGTTTCTAATAAGAATTCCACACAATCCTCTATCTCAATATGGTATGAAATGTTTATTTATAGTAGCTACAAAATGCAATATTTCCATACATCTTCTTTCTGAAATAATCTATAGAACACACTCTTCTATTATTTTGGGTTTCAGTTTTGTTCCCTAAGATTTCAAATGTAAACAGCTTTGATGAACTGTTTTAAAACATGTTTAAAACACTTTTAAAAGATGTTGCCACTATTTATCAATATGATTCAAAAAATAATATGAAGAAAAACTGTATTGCAATAATTTAAAAAATTTAAATAAGATGTTCATAATACCAAAAGATGAAGTTTTGATAGATATTCAATAGTTTTGCTCTCAGTCTTATGTAAGCAGGTACACTGAAATTTCATTTGGCACTTCATAGCTATTCTCAACAAGAACTCATTAACAGCCTTTCATCTACAGGAAGTTAAATGAGGTTGGATGAATGAAATAATATTTTTCATGAAAACGTATCAACTATTTCTCTATATCTACAAACATCATTTATTGTTTTATAAACTATATGAATGTTTCCAAAATTCAGTTAGGATCCTGAAATGGAGTAAATCAGTCTTTTGCGAAAAGGGAATGCGCCAAAAAGAAAATGAGGCTGTGAACTATGTAAACATAAACTAGAAAAAAGGTCATTTTTAAAACAGAAAAGGAACAAATTTATTGCAGTTAAGTTGAAATTATTTATCTTTCTTTTCTGGATCTAAATATCATCAGTTCTTACTGTCTGAGAACTAATAATTTTTCTGCTTTTATGTTTATGATTATAGGCCTGGTTAAAAAAAAAAAAAAGTCAAAACATTAAAGAATATATAAAAAAAATTAGAACTTAGAGAAAGAAATTGAAATGAAATGATCAAACCAAAACCAACCAACCAACCAACCAACAACAACAACAACAACAACAACAACAAAATTAAATATACACACAGGAGAAGTGTTACATTCTTGTCAAGTCTTTGATTCCCTGGGTCAGGACTCTCTCTTATTAAAAGTCTTACAAAATCATAGAATATTCTGAATTGGAAGGGACCCACAAAGATCATCAAAGTCCAACTCATAGCCTTGCACAAGACCATCCCCAAGAGTCACACCATGTGATGGGAGTATTATCCAAAGTCTTCCTGAACTCTGTCAAGCTTGGGGCTGCGACCACTTCCTTGGGGAACCTGTTCCACTGCCCAGCCACCCTCTGGGTGAAGAACTCTTTCCTAATATCCAGCATAAACCTCTCATGACACAACTTCTTACCATTCCCTCAGGTCCTATCACTTGTCATCAGAGAGAAGAGATCAGTACCTGCCCCTCAGCTTCCCCCCCTGAAGAAGCTGTAGACAGCTGTCTCCCCTCAGTCTCCTCTTCTCCAGGCTAAACAAGCCAAGTGATTTCAGACACTCCTCTTCACGCTTCCCCTCCAGACACTTCACCATCCTCAGGGCCCTCCTTTGGAAATTCTGTAAGAGCTTAATACCTTTTTTATATTGTGGTGCCCAAAACTGCCACAATATTCAAGTGAGGTTGCACCAGAGCAGAGCGTGACAGTTGTCTCCCTCGACTGGCTGGCCATGCTTTGCTTGATGTCTCCCAGGACACAGTTGGCCCTCCTGGTTGCCAGGGCACTGCTGACTCATCTTCAACTTGGGATCAACCAGGACCTCCATGTCCCTTTCCATGGCACTGCTTTCCAACACCTCATTCCCCATTCTGTACAAAGATCCAGCATTGCCCCATCCCAAATGCATAATCTGGCACTTGCCCCTATTAAACTTCATATGGCTGGTGATTTCCCATCTCTTTAATTTGCCAAGGTCTCTCTAAGGCTCCTCTGCTTTAGATGGATTAAACAGCCCCTCTCGATTTTTTATCATGTGCATCCAAGTTGTTTATGAAGATACAGAAGAGCACTGGGCCTAAGATGGAGCCCTGGGGAACCCCACTAGTGACAGGTCGCCAGCCTAATGTAACCGGATTTCTGTAACCCTTAGTGCCTGACACATGAGCCAATTACTCACCCATCACATCTTCTGTTTAACCAGCTGTGTGCTGGACATTTTGTCCAGCAGGATCCTGTAAGAGACAGTATCAAAAACTTTACTGAAGTGCAAAAATTTACATCAACTGGCTTCTCTTGATCATCTAGGTGGGTTACCTTGTCATAAAAGGAAATCAGATTTGACAAACACAACTTTCCCTCATGAAGCTGTGCTGGCTGTGACTGATGACTGCATTGTCCCTCAGGTGTTTTTCAATACCTCACAGAATAATCTTCTCCATAATTTTAACAGGGATGAGACTGACAGGCCTATAGTTTCCAGAGTCAGCTTTCTTGTCCTTATTGAAAATTGGAAAAACAAGTAGGGGGGACATTTCCAGCTATATAGCAAACACTGAAAGGAAACAGTGTGTCTAAAAAAAGGACTCTTTTTTTTTTCTTATTTTTTTTAGTTATTAGGGGGCCTAAACATCATACTTTCTCAAGGAAACCCCTTCAAAGGTTAATTGATAGACAAGTGTAACTCTGACGAGTCATTCAGATGTACCTACAATGCTGACTGTCTGTCTTTTAAGAGTTTTGAGACTTTAAGCTGTGCCTGGATGGATCAGTAAAGTCTGAACACCTGGGACTGAGCTCAGCAGTATTTGCAGTTTCTCATTCTCAGTGTCTCATTAGAACTAGACAGAATTTCTGTCTGACTCACCTGTATCTGAAATCAAATCAATTAGCATGTGTAAAGTTTTCTGAGAACATCAGCCAATAAATTGCAGAGGAAATAAAGTACCCACATTAAAATTGTCAAACATTTCAAGTATCTGGAAGTCTCTTTGGAAGTTAGTTAAATAAGTTGAAAGGAAGAATCTATATGGTAAAAATCTACAATCAAAATAAACAGACAGCCTTTGTTATACAGCATTTCCTGATTTTGGTTTACAGACATACTCTGTTGTAGCTGATAATAAGCCATGAAGTGCGAATGGGAATGGAAATGAAGTGCTAAATGATGAATTACACCACCCCAATTACACATCAGAAAAAATATCCTTTATCTGGGCTGATAGTGCCAAGAATATTACTTAATACAGCAGTAAGGGTTGAAGGGAAATGGGGAAAAAATGCAGTGTAAGTACAGCATTATTCAATATCAAATGCAATGTGTAGACAGGGTATTCTTTTGTATCGGTTGTTCTGAACACACATTTGCATTATTCTCCAGGTTCTTTTAAGCTGTTTTTGCAGAAAAAGTTTCATGAAACATTGTGTTTCATTTATTCTATATTTTCCTTTGGATCATCAATAAAAATCTTTAAACCAGATGGAAAGAAGAGGTAACCAATACCATAGTCTCAAAATAAGTACTCAGATGCTGATCTAGTTAAACACTTAACCATATGTTTAGTTTCAAATATGTGTGTCCCATTTTGAGATTTTGTGCTTAAAGTTAAACATATATCCACATGCTTTGTTTATCAAAGCTGAACTGAGTAACACTGAGGCATAATACACACATAATACTTGGCCCTCTAAACCACTTAGCATTGTCCTAACCATTGTAATCTAACTAGTAACAAAAAAAACCCAAACCAACAAACAAAACAAAACAAACAAACAAACAAAAAGGAAAGAAAAAAAAAGTAGAATCAAAGAATTCTTTAGGATAGGAACAAATTCTAAGATCATTAAAATCAACCATTAAGCCAGCACTGCTAAATCCATCACTAAACAGAATCACACAGAGTCACAGATTATTCTGAGTTGGAAGGAACTCACAAGGATCACGGAGTCCAACTCTTAAGTGAATGGCCCATAGAGGGAGAGAGTAATGATGTCCCGCCTGAGCCTCCTTTTCTCCTGGCTAAACAATTGCATCTCCCTTCATCTGCTCCTCATCAGACTTGTGCTCCAGATCCTTCACCAGCTCCACTGTCCTTTTCTGGA
Organism: Empidonax traillii; assembly: GCF_003031625.1. Classification (NCBI taxonomy): domain Eukaryota; kingdom Metazoa; phylum Chordata; class Aves; order Passeriformes; family Tyrannidae; genus Empidonax; species Empidonax traillii. The sequence continues at coordinate 702,720 of NW_020955421.1, read as the reverse complement.
CACACTCCAACACCTCAATGTCTTTCTTGTACTGAGGGGCCTCAGTACTTGAGATGTGGCCTCACCAGTGCCAAGTACAGTGGGACAACCACTGCCCTGGTCCTGCTGGCCACACTGTTGCTGATACAAGCCAGAATGCCAGTGGCCTACCTGTACACCTGGGCACACCCTGGCTCATGTTCAACCAGCTGTTGAACATGACCAGTACCCTAAGGTCCTTTGCCAAAAAATGTCAAAGAGATCAGGTATTGTCAGCCAGACTGTGGATATCGACTGAGCTATTTCAAAGGGCTTTCCATGGTGCAACCATTTTTTAATTATGTAAATTAAAAAAAAAAAAAATCTTAGTCTAGGTTTGATACTGGCTCCAGAGGGGATCGTGGAGTAAAAAAAATTGGTTGGTCACATAAACCATCAGGTATTAAAGGGAACACATACAGGGAGCAGTCCTGGAGGAGTAAGTGCCTTTGTTACTGTGCTGCAAGTGAGGGTTGACCACTTTGCAAACCATCCTATTGCTTTACTTTCCTTTCATCTGCGGCCCACAGCCAAGGCTTTTGAGGAACTCAAACTGGGAACGCGGCCAACTGCTACAAAGGTTGTTACATGGTTTCCGAATTATGTTCTTGGGTAAGGCAGATGTTTAAAATACAGCATGAGAAACACTAAAATAAGAATGACCAGTAAAGCAAGTAACTACAACAGCACATTCCCCAGAATAGATTTTATCCGTCATGTATGTTTGGCAGCTGGTCTCAGAATGTTGTAATAAAAGAAGGGGAAAAAAAAAAAAAAAAGGAAAGGAAAAGAAAAAGGAAAAAAGAACAGTTTAAAAAGACTCTGAACCTCCTAAAGGCCAAGATAAAATAGTGCTTTTCCTTGAGAAAATGCCAGGAACTATTCTTCTTATTGTCCCATACTTTTCCAATTGCTCATTATTTAATCATAGCACTTTTATTGCATCTATTGTTACATTTCCTTACAGGTAGAAAGAGAATAGAGAGTCTTTATCTATAATTACATTTATTTTAAACTGAGAGAATCACAAAACAAGGAAGAACAAAACTAAAAACATTTAAGAACTATGAGCTGGATGAAAGCAGAAAACAATTTATTATTAATCTAGCTTTTTACGAAAATGAAAAATACATATAGCTCCTACTTCTTCAACTGAAGTATTTGTGCAATGTCACACTTGCCTTAGGGAGGGTTCTCCAAAATCTTCATGCAGCCAATGCTCTTTGCCTCAAGCTTTATGAAGACTATCACAGCTGGAGGCAGCATTGTGAGGATTGTGTCCTCTGAATTCCTGTAGTTTGTACTGAGATCAAGGAATCAAAGATTTGCCTGACTTTTCACAGACAGAAGTGTACTTGCTGGAGTTATTCTAGAGGCATTATGTTAGACTGTCAGGGACAACTAGACTCAAAGTACTTCCATGTAATGTTTGTGATGTGAACATACATGTACAAAACTCTCGCACAAACCCAGTATCCTATAAAGCAAAGGGAAGGCTGAACATGAGCGAGTAGTGTGACCAGGTGGCCAAAAAGGCCAATGGCATCCTGGCCTGGATCAGGAACAGTGTGGCAGCAGGACCAGGGAAGTGATTCTTCCCTTGCACTCAGCACTGGTGAGGCCACACCTGGAGTGCTGTGTTCAGTTCTGGGCCCCTCAGTTCAGGAAAGACATTGAGGTGCTGGAGCAGGTCCAGAGAAGAGCAACGAGGCTGGTGAAGGGACTTGAGCACAAGTCCTATGAGGAGAGGCTGAGGGAGCTGGGGTTGTTTAGTCTGGAGAGGAGAAGGCTTAGAGGTGACCTCATCACTCTCTACAGCTCCCTTAGAGGAGATTGTAGCCAGGTGGGGGTTGATCTCTTTTCCCATGCAGCTCTGGGACAAGAGGGCATGGTCTCAAGGTCTGCCAGGGGACGTTTAGGTTAGATGTTAGGAAGAAATTCTTTACAGAGAGGGTAATCAGACATTGGAATGGGCTGCCCAGGGAGGTGGTGGATTCTCCATCCCTGGAGGTTTTTAAGACGAGACTGGATGGGGCACTTGGAGCCATAGTCTAGTAACTGTGGTGGTAGTGGATCAAGGGTTGGACTTGATGATCTCAGAGGTCCTTTCCAACCCATCTGATTCTATGATTCTGTGAAAACTTGAGAAATTACCTGTTCTGCTTTCATCAAAATTGTATTTGGCTAAACATGGTCACCATACTTTTTATGCATCTAATAATTCATCTGACAACCAAACAACCTGCTTCCATTTCACTTCATGGTTTGGAAATAAGTATCTCCCATACTCTCAGAAAAAAATGGGTAAAATCTGAACAAAGACAGTGGGGAAACAGAGAGTTTTGAGACTGAGTGATTTTTCAACTTCTGCTCTGCAGATCTGTGGGTTACAAAGAAAAGGAAACTCACTGCCCATAACCTCCATCCAGATCTGAAGTTCTGTAAAAAGCAGAGTTGCTACTTAAAGAGAAGGAATGTTACAGCAAGCTTCCCCTCATCATACCCTTCAATGTAAATAACCTGTCGTGCTGATAACCTGAGGGTCTTTATTAGACATAACCTGCAGGTTACAAGTACAAAAACACAGTACCACTGAGTCATACTACCAATCCCCCACATAACCCTGAATTTCAAGTAGGTAATGAAAAAAGGACATTGCTAAAAAAAAAAGTCTATGCTGTGCTACAGGCATGTCATCACTTGGGGTTTGGTGGCTCAGGCCAAGACATTCCATGTCTCTCCTTCAACAGAATTGCCAGGAGACAGAGAAGATGTCCATCCAGACCTTGGTGTTCAGCATTATTCCTGTGTTCAAGAGTTCAGCCATAGTACTGAGAATCTACTAAATATTCTATTGCTTTTGATTTTATCTGCAAAATGTCTAAAGATGATAGCACTGGGTGTACATACTTGCATTGTCAGAGACAGGTATGCCATATTTGGTTTATAAAACCTTAAAAACCTTTATTGAAATAGAAAGGAAAAAATACTCTTCTTCTTACTAACATTTGTCTTGATCCTAACAATGAACAACACAGAAAGATACCCTTGAAATGGACATTATCTAAAGACCCTGAAGGTGATTAAGGATAATTTGTCTCCCACTGAAGGTGGTGGCATCTCAGTATTTTTCCTTCTTCTCTCCCTTCTTCAGAATGTTTTCACAAATTACTTACTCCCTACTGTCACTTCTTTTCCCTTGAAATTCCATGCCAAACAGCCCTCTGTAGTTCTGAGGTACTGTGCTTTTCGGTTTCATTGATGTGCCTCATGAAGAGATAATGAAATTATTTCTTCATGTTCACTTTTCTTCTGAAAAGAGTGTATGAGAGAAATCTGTTGCAGTGTCAGTACACTCATAGAAAAAATTGGTTTTTTCTTGTGTTTAAATAGAATTTTGTGTATTCCAATAGCCTTGAAGTCTATTTCCATTCTTTATACCTTCTTATCAGGCATTTATACACATTGATAAGATCCCCCTGAATCTTCTGTTCTCCAGGTTGAACAGTCCCTCCAAGTTGAACAGAAATGCTGTCAGTCTCTTCTCATATGACAGATTCTCCATCCCTTTATTATCTTTGTGGTCTTGCACTGAACTCGCTCCAATAAGTCCATGTCTGTCTCATCAGAAGCACAGGAGTCCAGATGTTTCTCAGCAGTATGGAGCAGAGGGTAAAGATTATGCCTCCTAACTTGCTTTCCTCATTCAGTTCACAGTGCTGTTGGCAGACCAGAGTGCTGCAAGAGCACATTGTTGGCTCACATTCACCTTCTTGTCCAACAGAACCTCCAGGTTCTTCTTTGCAAACCTGGTTTCCTCCTGGACAGCCCCAAGTCTACCCTGGTGCACGGAGTTTTCACAGGACTTTACATTGTTGAACTTAATGAGATTCCTGTCCGCATGTTTCTCAAGCCTATCAATGCTACCTGAATGGCAACCCACCCTTCTGGATATACAAAGCATTCCTCCAAGTATTATATAATCTACAAATTTTTTGATCATAAGCTCCATCCTCCAGCTCCTTGATGAAGGTGCCAAAGAGCACTGTTCCCATTATCCTCCCTCAGGTCATACCACTGGCGACTGGCCACTGATCACAACCTTTGAGCCTGGCACATCAGGCAGTTTTCAGTTTACCTCACTGTCCTCTTACCTAATCCTGATTAATCAGTTAGTTTATGAGGATCTTCTGAAAAATAGAAGTTTTACTAAAGTGGATGAGCAACATCCACTGCTCTCCCCTCATATTCCAACCCATTTCTCTTCTTTCAGAAAACTATTGGATCAGTTAAATATGAAAAGTTAGTTAAGAGATCATGTAGTCATTTGTAAGTGTGTCTATCTGTTCATATATATACATATTTAAAATATATATTGAAACACAAAGAGGTGCAGAAAATACTAAAGAAACAAGTCAGCCACATTTCTCATTTTAGAAATTACTTTATGTGGACTGTCCTAAAAGGAAGGATGAGGACAAGATGAAATCTTCACCTCTGCCTAGGCTAGATGTGATAGACAGGCAGCTGCCAGTGGGATGATTTCCACAGAGCTGCCGTTATAATGTAGTAAAAACATGATCATGACTTTAAGCAGAACACAGTGTATTTGAATGCAAGAAGAAGCATCTTCTCACCTTTTCAAAGAAACACAGCTGATATTATAACATGGTCTTTTCCCTGGAAGCAGATACAACAGTCCTCATGTGGTTTCCCTGGGAAGGGAACCTCACTTTCCCAGCAAGACAGCCTTATATTCCAGTGCAGCTAATATGGTCTTGTAATTTGTAGGTGGAACTAAATAACTGGATTCTAACTTGAATCCTTCTGTTTTCAAAGTAGGAATGTTCTGGTCTTAAGACCACCGACAGCGGCAGAAGAGATTTTCTCAGAAATTGAATTTAATATTAAACTAAGTAAAAGAAAAAAAAGAGTAGGAAAAGGGGTTTAGTTTACTAAATCATCTCTACTTTTAGTCCTTCCAAATTAAGTCAGTTGGAACCTTAGAGCATGAAATAAATACGCCTGTACACAGTTTCAAACACCAGCATTTTCAGTTCAACAGAATAATTTCTGGAAGTCTCTCTAAAACATTCATAATTTAAAGCATATCTGCTTATAGTGTATGTTTCATAAAAAAGTGGAAGATTGAAAAGTAAAGGGTTAAGCAGAGAGTATTGTGTGCCACAAGTAAATGCAGAATAAAGAGAGAAAGTGTGGAAGGAGGTGCAGAAAGACAAGTCTGTGTCTGTCAAAACATGAGAATCAGAAATGATTAGAGTCCAAATTACAAGTCTGTCTGTCATGAGGCATGATAGATTTAAAATACAGGAGAAGGCAAATGACAGTTAAAGAACAAGCTGGAAAGACTGTTGCCAAAAAAGAAAAAAAATCACAGAAAAGTAGCCTGATACAGCTAATCAAATTAAGAAAGCTGTTCTTGATGAAAAATTATTTATTCTAAATGAAGGTAAATAACTGTCTAGAGAAGAAACAGACAAAGGAACTTAACAAATGGTCTGAACATCACTGTTTACTGTGTGAATCATTATCAGTGAATCCATAGCCAATTAGATTAAGAAAAATTTCAGAAATTGTCTGAAATAGTCTGTGCACCTGGATAGAAATTCATTTGACACATTATAGTTCACTCAGGTCTGAAGGACAGACTTTTTCTGCTAATGGTCTTGCATATATCATAATTAGCTAACATTCTTTCAATAAAGTAACACACAGGATAGATATTTAAAAAGATGGGATGGGATATCCTAGAAGTTAATTTTCAGTGTGACTGAAAATTTTATATATGGCCTGTCTTATAAAACACTCAGCATGTCTTTCATCCAGGTTTCAGGCCAGCATGTAAAATAACATTGGCTTTAGAAATGAGTTTGTGGAAAAAATACAGAAAAATTAGGCTGAATGTCAAAACTCCATTTCCAATTTAGAACTTGCCAAATTGTCAGAATATTTGTTATTTTCCTTTAAACCTCAGCTGCTAAAATCAAAAGAAAGTAAAAGAATTTAAACTTTTGTTAAAAAAGATGTCTTAGACACCTCAGAGGGTGAATTGCCTGTAATTGTGAAATAAGAAATGTGTATTACTCAGAAACCAGAAAGAAAAGAGGAAAAATGCAATCATTCAAAAATATAAAAACAAACAAAGAACCCACACAAACAAAATCAACCTCAAGTGACTTTTAGGGCAAATCCATTATTTTCTGAACCTTACATATGAATGTGGCAACACCTGACACCTGGGACACTTCAGTAATCAGCTATTAGGTAGAAGCTATTGTTTTGAATTTTACAGAAATATGAGCTAGGTCATAAATTTGAATTTGTGTTCCAGTTCAGAATCTAAATTTGGGGGTTTCCAAATCATAGATTTTGCTTTGCATTCACCATTAATTTGTGTTCATGCCTAAATAAGATGAGCAGGAAAGGGGGGGCACAGGGAAGCGAACTCACTGAGTACAATGACAAGTTTTCTATCAGCCATTTCATTCAGCAGTCAACAACTAACTTTTGTACATATAGAGGTAGCTGAGAAGAGGTAGCAAGGTGACTCCTTGGGGACATGATGAACCAACTTTTAGGCAATGTGTCTAAGAGTACTTTTTCTTGCAACCTCTCCCCGTTGCCCAACATGACTGAGTGTCTAACCCCAAAGGATGTATTTCCATTCTGTCTGAATCACCTAAAATGTTCAGTATTCTTCAGAGACAGAGCTTCCAGCATTCATATCAGCTTGTTGAGTCTTATCTGTCCTTGCAGCTGACAAATCAGTACATAGTGATATTTGTTGAGGTTCTATCATAGAGGAAGCAAATAAGTTCCCAATTCACCCTCAGCTAAAGCCTGACTCAGCCAGTCTGCTTTTGTACCTACAGAAAAATAAAGCAATTAAAGAGATGCTCTATTTACCTTCATTAGTAATGGTTTTCCACTGCCCTGGTAACTAGTTCTCCTTTAAAGCATTGGAAGAGCTAACATCTGTACCAGATGACTTTGAAAGTTGTACCAAGAATTATCACACATTCACACACAGTATAAAATGAAATACTTGTGCCTAGAATGGCTTCAACTTGCCAATCTGTAACACCTTACCCATAAGGAAATCCTTTAACAATGGAATGAAGTCCAAACTAAACAGAACGGAATTGTTTTGAAGGATGGCTCATTTCCTACTTCTGGCTCTTTACTGTTGATTATTTAAGCACTCATTTCACTTTATAAATGGAAACTGAATCATAGTTTACCACTGGAAAATTATTGGAAATCAGAGTTCATTCGAGAGACAGAAATGGCTATTTCCTCTCTGAACAGGAAGACTATACTCAAATGGTCCTTTCGGGAGCTCTGAATGATAAAAAGCCTGATTTTATCCTCAAAAAAGATCTGTGTAGTTTTTTTCATATTTCACTGAGGATAAAAACATCAGGATGTCCCTCTCCAAACATGGATGTTAGAGCAGGAAAAAGGAAAGGTGAATATACATTCTCTACTTGTCTAGACAGCATAAAGTCTGTTTGCAAACCTGGAATAAGACAGACCCTCTAGATTCTAGCCTTCCTCTTTACAACTTACTAATCTTTATTTATTTTCATTGATATACAAAAGAAGACTAGAAAAGGCAAGTCCATGATGGCAAGGACCTGTGACAGTATTTCTGTAAAAACAAATTATTGTAATATACAATTCCTTTCAACTCATCAAAAATTCTGACAATTTCTAAACAGTAAAATTACTTCACTCTTTCCTTCTTGCACTAGCATCTGTTCATCTCTAAGAGCTGAAGAAAGCAGAATAATTTCACAGTTTGTCTTAAAAAGCAGGTGCAAGATATCTATGGTAAGTTCTAAAGTCCAGTGACTATAGAGGAAGATTTTAAAAGTCATCCAGATCTGGTAATCTCAGTGAGCCTGAGAGTGGAGGCAGAAGAGCTGGGTTCAGAAGACTGCGGTTTCTGATAGAATGGACAAATCAGGTACCAACCATTTCACAAGTACTGCAGGGCTGCAACTCAGACTGTTCAAACCCCAGCCATGCCAGTATTATATGAACAGAGAAGTTGTTTTCTGTCACATGAGGCACTTGATCAAATACCCATTTTGTATGTTTCAGATACCTTCAGCTGTCTGGACTCCTCATCAGTGGAGAAACATAGGCACTACTTACAGCACAGTTTAGTTTCTCTACAATAAGACATCCCTAATCAGTCAGCTGAATCACATTTTAAAAATATTTTTGTCTTTTTTTTTTTTATGCAAGGGGCTGTGATGGTTTTAGTCTAGGCCTTCCTTGGTGACCAGTTTGTAACCAAGGAAGGAGCCAAGTACCCAGTATTCCACACAATTTTTACGTAAACCAGAGTATAAATAAGTCGGAGATTAGAGACCTCGCTCTCTTCTCTTCCGGCGAGGTTTGGGAACAGTGGGTCCCTGCGT
>NW_020955421.1:613942-693881 GCF_003031625.1 Empidonax traillii | reverse complement strand
CTAGCTTTCGGGCATTTGGCAGGGAGCCAAGTCCAAACCGTCACAGGGGCATAGGTTGACTGACTTAGACATAAACATCCACATTGAATATTTCTGAAGTTTTTGACTACTTTAATGGCAAACACTTGTCACAGTACTCCAGAAACCCTTTCACTGAATAAGGTAAAGTGCTCACGCAGGACCTTTTCTTCAAAGTAACTTTCTAGTCATCTGGTTCCCAGCCTGTACTGTTGCATGGGGTTACTCTGTCCCAGATGCTGGATTTTGTGGTTACCTTGATTGAACTTCATGAGGCTCATGTCATCTCATTTATCCAGCTTCTTGGGTCCCTTTGAATTGTAGTGCTCATGGCTGGGCTTCGTGAACGAAGATTTGAGAGGGGTTCTACCCACGCTTGCTACAAGCACACTGATGGCTAAAAAGGCCAATGAGAGATAGACAAGTCTGGTTGCAGAAGGTGCAGCAGAAAGACTCCCCAGGTGATATCGACGAGACGTGATTCTTTCTGCGTTGTCTTTTCTCCTCAAGAGTGATCCTGCGTGTGTTCTCGAAAGCAGTAGCAGCGTTATAGATGGTGTGTCTCCAGGCCTCCCGATTGGAGGCCAGGGTAGACCAATGGTGGTGATCAATATGGCCAAGGCTGAGGGATTGTTTCAGGCAGTCCTTGTATCTCCTCTTCGGGGCTCCTCTCTTGCGGCAGCCAGTGGCAAGTTCCCCATAAAGCACGATCTTAGGGAGGCGATGGTCCTGCATCCTGGAGACGTGCCCTGCCCAACGCAGCTGAGTTCTCAGCAGCATGGCCTCAATGCTTGGGACTGCTGCCTGCTCAAGGACAGACGTGTTGGTCACATAGTCAGTCCAGTGGATGTTAAGGATTGTACGGAGGCAGCGCTGATGGAAGCGTTCTAAGAGACGCAAGTGGTGCCGGTAAATGACCCATGATTCAGATCCATATAAAAGAGTAGACAGTACAATGGCTCTGCAAACACTGTTCTTAGTATTTTTCTTCAGGTGTTTGTTTTGCCACACTCTTTTATGGAGTTTACCAAAAGCACTGTATGCCTTTGCTAACCTGTTGTCAATTTCAGCATCAATCTTACCATCTGAGGAGATGATGCTTCCCAGGTAATTAAACTGCTGGACTGATTTGAGTGCTGTTTCACCAATGGTGATATGGGGATGATGGGAGACTTCCTGAGGTGCAGGTTGATATAAAACTTCTGTCTTCTTCAAGCTGACTTCCAGACCAAAAAGCTCAGCAGCCTCTGCAAAGCAGGATGTTAAACACTGCAGAGCTACTTCTGTGTGGGCGACGAGGGTGGCACCATCAGAGTAAAGCAGCTCACGGACAAGATGATTTAAGGTCTTAGTGTGGGCCTTCAGTCGCCTTAGGTTGAACAGGCTCCCATTGGTACGATATCGAATGTAGACACCATTTTCATCATCGAGGTCTGCCGTGGCCCTTTGGAGCATCAGGCTGAAGAAGATTGTGAATAAAGTTGGTGCGAGAACGCAGCCTTGCTTCACACCACTGGCTAGGAAACAGCTCAGAAAGTGCGTCCCCATATCTGACTTGACCGCGCTGGTCCTCATGAAGCGAGATGATCATTTTGAGGAACTTGGGAGGACATCCTAAACGTTCCAAAATCTGCCACAGACCTTTTCTGCTCACAGTATCGAAAGTCTTGGTGAGATCAACAAAGGTAACATAGAGTCCTTTGTTCTGTTCCCTGCACTTCTCTTGCACTTGTCTGAGAACAAATACCATGTCTGTGGTACCTCTGTTGTCTCGGAAACCACACTGGCTTTCAGGTAGAAGATCTTCTGCTGTGGTGGGTATTAATCTGTTCAAAAGAATTCTTGCAAGGATTTTACCAGCAATGGAGAGCAGAGTAATACCTCGGTAATTTGAGCAGTCTGATTTATCTTCTTCCCTCTTGTACAAGGTGACGATGACAGCGTCACGAAGGTCTGAGGGCAGTACACCTCATTCCCAGCAGCGCATCACAAATTCGTGAAACTTAGCATGGAGTGCTTGTCCACTGTGTTTCTAGATTTTAGGTGGGATTCCGTCAACCCCAGCTACTGTCCAGAAAAATGACTGTTCCTCCCACAGCCCCAGTTTTGCTAAGGGTGTACTCCATTCCAGCACTCCTGTCCCTAGTGGACACTCCTGACCCTTGAGGAAACTTGATGCCACTGGGGCTTCATTGATCAAAATTCTTTGAGGCTGGTCATCCAGGTAATTTTCTACTCGCTCACAAGTCTATACATCCTGGTGGTATCTTGTCCTCTTAGCCATGGAAACATCCCTGTTCCTCTCCCTTCATCAACAGAGCCATGTGTCTCATTAGAGAAACCAATTAGACCAGTCAGGCATGATTGGTAAATGTGTGCTGGTTGTTCCCAGTTTCTTGTCCTTCCTATGCCTGGACATGGCTCCCAAGAGAATAGACTTCATTATGTTTCATCATCTGCCCTACCCAGCTCCAGCCTGGGGCATTGGACAGCCCCGGGGGTTGGGGACAGACTGGGACATGGGCTTGTGCGTGGACTTGGCTCAACAGGATGCATGGCCAGGTGGGGCTGGGCCTTGGGGAGCTGGAGACCAGCCCTGTTGCATCACTGATGAGGTCAGAGTGGGGTCCTAGGCTGTCAGCAAGGTGAAGGGAACTCTGGGAAGGCTGGTGAGGGATTGTGGAGGTAACTGAACAGGCTCCAAAATCTGGAGACCAGGAGAGAAAATTACAGCTGTATAAGGCCATAGAAGGGGAGAGAATGAGAATCACCTTTTTCAGTGCTTGACAGGAGAGAAGGCTGGGTATACTTTGCAGATCCAAGTAATTTCTGTACTAAGCCACCCTGCCATGGAGGGCTTCACAACTCCTCTGGTCCTGGTGCAGCTGATACCTCCACAGTCTGGATGATCAGAGAGGAGAGTCACAGGGAGAGCTGATATGCAGCTCATCAGTGCTTCCCACATGCCCCCAAACAGTTGTCCAGATCACCATCATGCTTTCCACACATGCGCACATCTCAGAAAGAAAAGCAAAGAAAATTATCATTCTAATTTCCACATCCTTTTTATTCTATTCCCCACTTGCGGTGCAGTTCTGTAGAGTAGGTATAAAGAAGCCTCTGTTAAGAGTTTATACAACATTTTTCTGACAAACATCTTAAACTAAGCACTCTGGGCAGCTGTTTGGCTGATTTCCTGAATTTTCTGCCTCCAAAATAGGTAGTATATTCATTTTTGGCCAGTAGAATTCACTGGTGGATGTAGAAAAAGTGGTTTTGATGAATTCTCTAAAGGGAGCATTGCACCCATCTGTAAAACATAATCAGAAAAGGGGATGTGCTATAGTCAACACAAGCTTGATCCTTGGCCTTCCTGTACCGGTTTTGTCTCAGAGTTAAGTTTCCAGATAGTAGCTGGTATGGGGGCTGTGATTTGTATTTGTGATGAAATTGGTGTTGATAAGATGGGTTTTTATTTATTGCTGAGCAGTGCTCACACAGCATCAAGGCCTTTTCTGCTCCTCACCCCACCTCACCAGCAAGGAGACTGGGGGTGCACAAAGATCTGGCAGGGAGCACAGCCAGGACACTGACCCCAACCAATACAAGAAATATCCCAGACCATATGGTATCATGCGCAGCATGATAGAACTGCAGGAAGAAGAAGGAAGGGGGGAGACATTTGGGGTGATGGCATTTATCTTCCAAAGTCATTGTTACACGTGATGTAGCCCTGGTTTGCTGGGGGTGGTGGCTAAACACCTGCCTGCCCATGGGAAGTGGTGAATAAACTCTTTCTTTTGCTTTGCTCCAGTGTGCAGGTTTTGCTTTACCTATTAAACTGTCTTTATCTCAACCCACAAGTTTCCTCACTTTTACCCTTCCGATTCTCACCCCCATTCCACTGAGGGAAGAGTGAGTGAGCAGCTGTGTGGGACTGATCTACCTACTGGGGTTATACCACCATGATTACTAATATCCTGTATTTCCATACCTTCAGCACAATTCTCAGAGATCCCAAGTGACATGGGATACTTGTTATAACATGTGCAGAAGCACTTTTAGCATCTTCTCCCTCCACACCTCCAGTTTAGGAATTTGTTGTCAAATATCAAGGGGATTAGTTTCAAACGTCAAAAGCAGATGTGAAGTTATGAGCAAAAAATTTTTTTTAAAGAAATATATAAACCTGCATTTCAAACACCTTAGATAAAGAAATATCAATCACTTCAAACCACTCCTGTTTTGCAAAGCTATTTAATATTCTAGACTGTTGGTCTGCAGGAGTCCAAATGGAATGCTAATTATGCACTTTCTTCCCCAGCTAAAAGCTTCACTGAGGCTGACAGAAGGAAAGGCACTAGACTGTTGAACAACAATGCCATGCTTTCAGTAAGAAAGACAACTATAAAATGTTTCCTGCAGCCTAATTCTTCCAGTATCAGCTGATCCTTTACTAGTCCCTACTTGACACCAATTAATCTCTCCTCTACATCTTACTGTTCCCCAGGGCCTTAGCTGTTATTCCTTTACTTTATGCTGTATTTAAAATGGAGGTTAGGAAGAACATGTAGAGTCTCAAACACAACAGACTAATATATTCAAATTCCTCCTAATCTGATGAGATGTCTTTCATTCCAGTCTTTCATTACCCAGTAAAGGTATTTCCAAGATTGCTAGTTCACTGGAATGTCTCCATCACCTTTTCCTTAAAACAAATATCCCAAATAAAAAGCAGAGGGCTGTTCACCACTTACTATCCATCAAGCCCAAGAGACACCAAGGTAAATATAATTCATAACTTTTACTGTGCGTGACAATGAAGAATATTTAGACAAAATTTCTAGAAGCTCAAAATATTTATGCAGGGTTTGTCAGGAGAGGTAATATCATGATATGTTTGGAAAGTACTCAAGTCTGAACTTCCCATATCAATAACTTAGATGCATGAAAGATTTTCTTATTCTCGAGCAAAGCATGTTAAACCTTTCGGCAATTTCAACTCATTTCCCTTGGACCATGGTAATCAAAATATAGCTATTATGTTTTTGTTAATTATGAATAGCTATCAATATCAACATCCTGATAGAACACTTTTATTTTATGTATTAATTTCCTTGAATGACATCATACAGATGAACAGGAGATCATTCTATAAGTAAATTAAGCCCAAGTTAATAGCTCAAAGCTATCTCTAATCACTGGAAAGATTAGAAAGTTATTATGGCTCAGCCTTTAGTTGATAAGTACATGAAGTGGACTCCAAGACAGAGCATGGACCGGTCTTTCCTCTGTCTGGAAAAGTAAGGACTCATTTGAAATTAATCCTTTTATTTCAGTGTCATTAATAAGTACTGAGGCAGCACCTTCAAGAATTGCAATGCTCTGATGTAACAGTTCATTCTCTGAAATAAGGAATTTTGTCTTCTTTTCTCCTCTTCTAGCTAGACCTGACCACACACTCCCATTTGGTTCCAGTTCTGAGTTGAGACAAGTCACCAACATACAAAAAAAAAAAAAAAAAAAAAAAAAAAAAAAAAAAAAAAAAAAAAAAAAAAAAAAAAAAAAAAAAAAAAAAAAAAAAAAAAAAAAAAAAAAAAAACAAGAAAAAAACCCCAAAACCAAAACATCAAAGCCAAAACCAACCAACCAACCAACCAACAAAAAAAAAAGGGTAATTTCCTACTGGGCTATGAAATAGAACTGTTTATATGAGTTCAAAAAGTGTCTTGACCAATACAAAGAACGGCAGAGGGTTATGATTCCCGGAGCTGGGAAGAAGGAAGGAAAACATCTGAGATAGAGAAGGAGATGACAGCCCTGCCCTTTTGGAAAGTACACTCCACTAGGGCCACACAAGTGTTTGTGAAAACACAGGCTGAGATTGCTCAGGGAAGAGTGGTTCTTCCCTGAGGTTCAATTAGGCAGTTCTCTAAAGTCCCTCATCTCTCTTTATGTTATATTTATGTTTTCTTCTTAATTTTCATGTCTTCTGAAAATCTGCAGGAGAAAGTGTCTAGAGTGACAGTGGCAGGAAGCAGAGAGCAATCCCCTTGTCTCCCTCGTTCTCACAGCTACAAAGCTCATCTCAATCTGGAGCATTTCTCCCCTCAAAGTTTAGTCACTCTTCTCTTCTGAATCTTTCTGAACTCTCTGGTTCCATCACCTGTCTGGGTTCCCAAGTACAACAGAAACATCCATGGAGCAAAGTTTTTAAATAACCTTTGCCACACGCAGTCTACAATGGAACATAAGTGTCCATAAGGCTCCTACCAACATGTCCTCTCTCTTCCAAATCTTTACGCTTTCAGACCCAAGTTCTTTTTTACTCATTTGTGCTGATTCAAATCTGCTGATACTGAAAAATAAAGACATTATTTACACTTCATTTGCATGTGCTCAGTATGAAGAATTGGAACAACAGCTGAGAAACTGTGTTTTGTTTCGTGGCCAATATGGCACGTGTAAACTTGTGGAGCAGCAGCTGAAAGGTTGTGTTTTTGGTTTTGGGACCAATTTGACATCTTTTAGCAATTTTTTTGGGCAGAAATTCAGAAGACTCTGATTCTTCCCCCTCTCCAGACACCAATCTGGTATCTTTCTATCTAAGTTTTTTGACACTTTTTGTCTGTGGAAATCAATAAACAAAAGTCTGAAAATAATTTTCTATGCAAAAATAAACTATTATGGAAATTTCTGGTATAATTTTTGGCCAATGTATGACTTTAAATCCAGGATTTTCATCTTTCATTGCCTATGTTATGGTACATTTATGATATTTTATTTTAAACTTTAATTACTTTTTCTTTTGAAATATGAATATTAGGATGGATGTGTTCCAGACAAATTTTTAAGTGAATAATTAGCAAAATTTTCTTACAGAATTTGAAGAATGATTGCTGAGGCTATTGAAAATTTTTTATAAGGCCTCAGATATTTTCTATGTGCCTGATGCCTTTAATGTAATTTTTATAAACCTACTATCCATGAAAAGTGACAAATAACCCTGTAACAGGAGTTCACTGTGCATTTAAAGTTAGTTCTTCTCATGGTAATCCTCTGAACATTTTTTGTCTCCCAGTCACATTTAGGAGATTGAGTATATTGCAGCTTCCATATCTAAAAGCTTTTGTCCAGCAAGAAATCTCATTCTAGGGTAAGATATATAACATATGTTTTTGCTTATTAGGGACAGTGTTGACAATATCTTTAATTTTACATGGATATCAAATAGTGCTTTATATCATGGTAATAACACCAATTTTATTTGATGTAGTCTAGACTAAAATGTAACTGAGAAGATGGTAGTGTGCAGGTATGATTTTAAATATTTAGTTTCCCCTAGCTTTCAGTTATCAACATGTCTGTTCTGCATTGCTGTTCTCTGTTCTGTTCAATAGATTATCCTGAGTAAAAAGTGACAAAAAACCCCACAACAAACAATCATTTCAGAATGGACACTTTGCTGGACACTTCTGCTTTTTGAAAGTAGAGTTTAGTTTTTGTTTTTGAAAGACAATATCAAGTACATCTTCCTGGAGTAAAAGACCAGTCCATCATCTCTAATATATACAGTAGCATACTGCCATATACTAGAGATGGTGGATACACAGGAGGACACACTCTTATTAAATTAATTTAGTTCCTACATTCATTGTTTGCTCACTGTGATTATACAAAATTCTTAATGAGATGTAAAGATGCAACTTCCCCAGTCCAAGAAGGCTTCCAAAAGTGTCTTAGGCCAGTACAACCATAATGAGTCACTTAATGTGGCCCCCTTTATAGATATTAGATACTTCAATATGTGAAATGAATTTTAAGGCATATCTACAAATGCTGTTGAATTCTGGCCTTATGAAACAAAAATACCCCTTGAGAACATGATAAATGCATAAGATGTTGAAAAAAAGATGGCAAACATCTCAATATAGTATAACTGTTCTACTCCATAGAAAAGCCAGGTACATTCAGGCTGCAGTTCTTTTCCCCTTTGGAAGTTAAAAGGGGCTTGAATTTTCTATCAGGGTTGAATACATTCTAGTGCTTCTGGTGTGCTTCCTGAGCAAACTCCTGTGAAGCAATAAACACTGTGGCAGCCCGGAGTATGTTATATCTCTGACAACATCTAAGTTTTCTGTGCTTACTCTGAGGTAGCTATCAAGATCTATTTTCAAGATAAATTATTTAATCTCCTTCCCTAAAACTGTTTTCCAGGCAAGATACACAGGCTGCTTTGAAAAGGGTTCTTTGTTTTTTTCTTTTCAGAGATTTTTCACTTCAACAGATCAGGCCCTGACATCTCAGGTTAAGCTATCTCAGCATAATCACTGATGCTACAGGGTTAGCAGGAAACGAAATGAGCACTGTGAAGGTTTCAGGTCAAAAATTAATCTACCTGACAGTAGCATGTCTGGAAAGTTTCATCTTCAGCATTCCAATGATGCCTAAATCCTTCCCACCTGCTGGGATGGCACTGATTCCCAAATTATAAGGTTATTTACAATTTAAAATTTGCATTTAAAAGTCTGTTTGAAGAAGAGAATTTATTTGCTTCCTGTAACTCTGTATACTTATTAGTGAGCAAGGGCTGGAAACTGTTATGTATTTTTTTAGCTTTCTTAGTTTCCTTTTCCTGCTTCAAAGAAAAGCTAGGTCTCAGATGCAAACTTCTAAAGTCAGTAAAAAATATCATCTCTCTGTTCAGTGGCTGGGAATGGACAAAGCTCATTTAATCTGGGTACATGGCATTTTTCTACATTGGGGTAAAAGAATGCAACATTAGCTATACTGTTCTAAAAAGCAGTTCCTCTCTAAGAAAAAATCAGGCAGAATTAAGAATATTAATACTGTGTTGCATAACAGATGCTCTATTTCAAAGTAGTAAAATATTTCTGCCTTGAAAAACTTTCCATGCTATGGACACTTTAAGAACTTTATCTGTTTTACTTCTGTAAAATTCAAGGTAGGATTAACAACAATAATAGCAATTACAATAATAATAACAATAGTAATAATATTTATTCATTGCTTAGGTCTTATAAGATTCCCATGCTCCATACTCACAGGTGTATGTGCAGTCCTGAGTATATTGCTTTCAATCTGTTTTCTATATTATCAACTTATAAGAACATGCAAATGTGTATCTCAAGAATGTCAGCCAGGTTTAAGTACTAAAAGGTGTGAAATCAATATCTAAGAAAGTCTTAATCTGATATATTTTCTAAATTCAATTTACAATTATGTATTATTTAATTCATTCTACAATCTTTGAAATACCACAACTTTATTGTATGTATATCCTCAATGGTTCTTCATAGTTCCCAAACTTCCTCTCATTTACTTGTAACTACATAGTACAACCTGATGGTAAATTAATTACTAATCATCACTTAGTATGCTATTATTCACAAAAGAACTATTCTAATCTGCTAAACCCATGTTATGTTAATGTTAATCTGTAAATTTCAGGAAAGTTACAAAATTCATTTGTAAGTGAGACTCCATCTCTTTCATCTTCACTGACAGGAAGACATCAGCTAATACCCTCTTATTTTATATACTTACACATGTATTATTAATATGTTAGTTGAGTGGTTATGTCAGTCGAGTTGTGTGCAGGGGCAGCCAATTTTGCCCTTAAACTAAGCAGAGAATCAATTGTGGAAATAATTTTGTAGTCCGTGGTCACCTTGAATATATCCAAGTCTCCAATAGCACCATTGCTATGTATTCTAAAACTCTTTGAGGTATTGTTCTGGAGGAAATTAGGAGACTCTTCAGAAGATCAGTTTGGGAAAACCTTGCCTGTTTAGATTACAGAGGTATCCTAAACGTGTACAGTAGGAACTTTCTCCACTAACTTTGAACACAAACTGGTGACAGCTACACCTGATGTCTTTCTCTTTGAGCTTCTCATTGGAATTTAAGTCTCATCTGGTCTGAGTTACTGTGAGATTAAATGCAGTAAGTGCACCTACTTCTTCCCAGTGGCTATGGAGGGAGTGAAGATGACGAGCTGGCACACAAATGTCTACATTCTAGATAACTAAAAGTAGTTGCTATGTCTCCCATACCAGAGATCTCAAAGAATTACCCTTATACTCAAAAAATAAAAAGAACCCAATTTTCAGGTTATTTCTAAAATGAGGGGGGAAATCTTCGTATGGTATAATACTTGAAGTTATAATTGGAGAATAGAACACACACTAGAAGAATTGAATGTGCACAAAGCTGGAGTGACTGAAAGAGAATGAGAGACTGGTTAAATCTTTGGGATGAAGTGAGATTTGTAACACAGTTTCTCAAGATACTATTCTGTGCTAATTTTCTTCATTTTATATAAAAATAATTTGTGACTAATAAACTAACTGGGCCCACCTATGCAAACCACACTGTACTAGGTGATTCTTCATGATGTAGCAAGGGTAAATTTGTGTCACATGGACCAACTCAGTTATCTCAGGCACCTCCATCGCTGAGGGCATGTTGGTTGCCTGAGTGATCTCAGGCATGTGAGTGAGGGCCAGCAGCTGGATTTCGATGGTCCTTTTGTGTCCATTCCAGCTCTGGATATTCTATGGGTTAACGCCCCTCCAACACTTCTCTCTTTTCTGTCATTCACCTCAGAAGGCCCAGAGAAGAACATGTGGGGGGATGTAATTTTATCCTCAAAAGTTACATCCTAAATAGAATTCTTCTATAAAATGAGCAGAAGGCAAGAAAGACCTGAATATCCTTATTCAGTCAAATAATGTCATGTGACTATAAGCAGGCAAAAATAATCCTAGCGTGCTTCAGGCAAAGTGATAGAAATAGAGATGTGTTGATGCCATTACATAAGGTGCTGGAAAATTCTCCTCTGAAATACTGGATCCAGTCCATATTCAAAAACTGTGAATTTAAACTAGAACAAATTCAGAGAATAACCTCTATATAGATCTGTAAAATAAAAGTGGAGATAATATATATGAAAAATCATAAATATCTGTAAGCACATATGGTGGGAACCATCAGGGAGAAAAAAAGAGCTATTAAGCTAATAGATAGTGTTGGCACAGTGGGAAAAAGGTGTAAAATGGTCATGAATACTTTTTAAACAAAGTTAGGAGATTTCTAATACCAGGAATGGCTTTCAAGCAGAAACAGGAGAGTGGGAAGTCTTAGCCAATTTTATAATGAGTCTTGCAGCATTTTTAAACAGGTTTCAGTTGCCTGTAACAACAGGGAGCAGAGCTTTATGACCCACAAAGTTTTTCCAGCCTTATGCTCAAAGACACAGAAGGCACCAGCAAAAGAAATTCTGCTTGTTCATCTAAGTGGGAAGTTTTCACAAAAGTTTTATAAGTATGAACACTAGCAATATGTTTATTTTCATTATATTAAATTAATGCACTCATTGGCCACTGTTATTCTGAAAATCTGTAATGTACTTTAGTATTATTTTTAATGTAACAGTAAAATTATTTGTTTTCATTTATAGTTGGGCTATTGGGTGTTTGATATCAGTGCGCTTCTTATTTTTCATATAAGTATTCATAATAACACAAAAGTAAAGGGAGAGATGTTTAAGTTCGTTTTATTTGCTTGCTTTTTGGTTTTTCCCATGTTTCTATCTGTTGAAACACAGTTTGATTCACTGCATGATGATGTTCCATCTTTGTTTCTGAGAAAGTAATACTCTACTCCT
The DNA here is from genome assembly GCF_003031625.1 of Empidonax traillii. Lineage (NCBI taxonomy): Eukaryota > Metazoa > Chordata > Aves > Passeriformes > Tyrannidae > Empidonax > Empidonax traillii. The sequence goes on along the minus strand of NW_020955421.1, from coordinate 682,174 downwards.
TTCAAGTTAAATAGGTTGCATTGTAAGTATTAAACATCTCCAGTATGTCATATAATTGATTCTATGTGTTTTGTTTGAGATAATTTTTGTTGACATTGTTTTGCTTACTTATTTTTAATAAGGAGTGAAATTACTTTGTATAAAAATTAATACATTTGGGAAAATCAAATCCATTATTTATTACTGTAGAAGCCTATTTAAGACTATCTTTTAACAAACAGTCTCTTCAATAAAACATAAGTAAAAATTCTTTCATTGCTACTGTGAGACAATGTGTTTTCCAGGTCTGGTTACCGATGCTAAGAGTAAAAGCCATGGAGTGTTAATAATTATTTCAATATCAATAAAAATAACATAATAATAACAATAAAATAGCAATCAATCATATGTATTAGCACAGTCTTATTCATGTGTCTGCCTCCTACTCTGATTTTCTATTTCTTTTTCTTTCCAGTTATCCTTTGTTTCCCCAAGTATAGTACAAATTCAGTCTATACATATAGGTGGCTTGAGGTCATAGAAACTGAATGGTGAACTAGCTGAAATCAGTGGAAGGAACATGAATTTCATTTGTGTTCATCTCACTGAGACAAGCTCCTAAACTAATAATAAAATTGTTTTAGTAATGATCCAGAAAGCTGGGCTAGCAGTACGGCTGGAGCTGGTGGATGGCACTGACTAAAATTAGGAATTTTAGTAAGCAGTGTGTTTTTTGCTGTGTTAGAGCAGGAAAACAGCACAAGTGACATCTGCTTTCTCAGATAACTCCTATCATCCTTTCTCTGAAAGAATAAAGTGTACTGAAGATTTAAAAGCTCTGAAAAAGGCAAAAAGATATTAGTCACTTGGCCCAAATCCCAGATTAAGTGAACCACTGCCCTAAGAAGAGAACCCTGAATTCCCAGTTCTCAAAAAGCACCATGCCAGACTCTGGGAAGCACCATTTGTTCAGAGTTGATTTAAAGGAAAATAAGCAAGAAAAATAACTTATGATTCCAAATTCCAGAAAGAAAAGCTTTACTTTTTCTTTTAAATCTGAGGAAGCGTGTGCAGCACTTTTTTGTGCATTTCAGGGCCAATTCTAGTTCTTGTACACTGAATGTTATAATACTTTATTGATGTTTGATTTTTACCGAGTAAAAAAGTGCCCGCTATTGCAAAAGGATGGGTAGTTTCTCCATTACAGGATACCAAATTGCATTGTACTGGTGTGCTAAAGTGTACATAAAAGCTGCAAGCCATCATTAAGAGTGTGTACAGATGTGTACTACTCTAACAGGTATGCCCATAAAAAAGGTTGCCATATACTAACTCATATCCAGCTGGTCATTACTGCATCTTTTGCAGAATTTATTACCCCCACTTTAATTTGCTTGCAGAGATGCTCACATGAGCACTTTTATCTTCTAAAGTAAGGGGTGGTGAGCTGAAATATTTCAGCTAATGGATCTTGGCAGATTCAGCTCATTAGGACTCCAGCAGAACAGGCACCATACACATATGAGCAGTGACTGTATCCAGATCAGAAAGAAATAATCTGACTGTTGTTTCCAAGGGATAATTTGAACAACACATTGTCACAGAGTTTAATTCTTCACTAAATTTGAATGGCAAATTTAGAAATTACAGATAGGATGAGGTCTGGAGGAGACCTTAACAGGCTATCTCATCCTTCCTATGTCCACAGAGAAGACCAGATATTTCTATGTCATTCCTGGCAAGTTCTTGTCCAACTTGTTTTTCAGTAACCTCCAGTGATGAAAACTTCACAACCTGCCCAGGCAATGCATTCCAGTGCTGCACTCACCCTTCTGTTACAAGGTTTTTCCTGTCATCTGATCTAATCTCCCTTGTGCTAATTAGAAACCCTTGTTGTAATCACAATACATTACTCAGTTGATCCACGTCCCTCCTGAACTGTGCACAAAATCAGAAATTAGTGCTCCAGCTGACACCTTACTAGTGTCAAATACAGCAAATATTTCAGCTGACTTAGAGATAACGTTCCTATTTACTTTTTTTTCAGAAAAGCATAACATTCATGGCTCTTGTCCAGCTTGTAAGCCACAGTAACTCTCATATCTTTTCATTTAGTCAAATATTTTTCAATTTGCACTTACAGAGAATAATTCTCTGTGTGCCCTTTTTAGAACTGCATCTGTTTTTTCTGTGTAGATTTTGAAAGACTGTGATCAACCTGACCTAATGAGCCAGAGACTGGACAGGTGACCTCCCTAAAATCCTCTCAACTCGAAAAATTCGATGATTCTCTTGATTTCTGAGATAATTTTGAACTTGGATTCTACTCTACTGTGTACTTAAAGGTTTTCCAGCTTGTGTCATTTGCAACTTTAATAAAATGATGATAAAATTACGACATCCTTGCCTTCCGATTATCACAAAAGCTTCGCACAGTTTCTAATAGAGGGCAGACACTTAAGTCCAAAACAAAATACATTCTATGAACCACTGCTAAAATATTCATAAAGTGGGATAATTGCCACATAATATAGCATCACCATTTTTCCCACTCATTACAAGTTAGACGTAAGTGTAAGAAGTCTGAAACCCTCCCAATGACACCATATGTTCAGCAGTGGCTTCTTCTTTGCTCTCCCCAGACTTTTACCCTCTCCCAGAAGATCTAAATGAAATACCATCTGAGTCCAACTCTTTCACCCTCCTTCCCAGAGGTATGATTTCTCATCTATTCAGCATTATTCCTGGCAGTGGCACTATCATGAGTTCCTACATGGATGTACATTAGCAGGAAACAGTAACCGCTGAGGCAGATGAGTCTCAGCAAGCTCTTCACACCATGTTGGATTGAGTGTTGGCAGGGTATACAGCTCATGGAATGTCAAGGTCAGTACTCACACGGATCAGTTCAACTCTCTCAGGACTCGATTACTAAATAATTCTGTCTTTCTTTTGCTCACTGGAGTTCTGCACTGCATTGTCATGGCCTCCATCTTCTTTACTACTTTACTGCTACTCTTTACACTCACTCTCAGGACAGCATGCTGGTATGATGGTTGAGGTAGACCCAGTCTCAGACAGAGAACATCAGACTCTAAAGAGCAACCTCCTTTCCTCTTTTCTTTTCCATCCCCCAAAGCTTCCTCTAGGACCATGTTTCTTCTAATTAAAACTGACATACATTGATTGCAATTATATGCATCCAGATTGGTGTATTGCTCCTCCTGTTCTCTAAATCTCCTTGTGGAAACAATGAATGGAGTCTGGCAGCTTTAAGCAGCAGCCTGTTTTTTACATGACTCAGCTGCTAAAGATTCATGTGAGTACTCCAGTTCCTAAACCTCACACAAAAATAATAGCCTTGGTCCTCAAAGCAGGTAATTTCTTTGCTCCATGTACCCCAGCAGCAGAGTTCTAGGAGGAAGGAAGTGATTTCTGGGAATAAAGACATATCTAGCTTGGCTGGAAGATGAAGAGCTGAAAACATGCCGAAAACTTTGCTTCTTAACAGCTTTTACTTGACATAAAATGTAATTAATGAATTTTGCCTCATCCAAAAGTCCATTTATCCAGTTTGAACACAGTCTTTAACATCTTCAGTAATTATTTCAATATTGGTATTTGTTTAGGTGTCAGAGTAATGGGACACTCAGATATCTGGATGTATAGATATACAGTTGGTACAAAACAAGATACAGAATCATGTGAGGAAAAAGGGTGGAGAGGAAAAAAGTTAACAGCTTTGTTACTGTGCATAAATCTAGTCCAAAGCTCCCACAGACAAATTAAGAGAAGAAACAATAGTTTTTAAATCTGCCAGTGTGACTTTGTAGCCACTGCTCAGGTGATGTCCACGTGATGTGATACGGGACCAATTGAAGATGTACCAAAGGTGTATCAAAATGGCAGAATGTACACGTAGTTTCTTTCCTAGAGGGATTGAGGTCTGTCCAGGCAGCATGTAACATTCAGGGAACGCTGATAATTTTTGTTTCTGCCATCAAAAAAAGATAGAACATCCCTTTGAAAGATCTGTAAGATACCAAAAAGTAAAATCCACTTCTCTCCTTACAGCACTCTCATTAGCTAAATTAATCTGGGAAAGGTGATGTGATGGAACAATAATCTTCCTTTCTTTTCATCTTCTTTCCATGAGCTGAAATGGCTTTACATACGACATGAGATTGTCTTCATTGAGGTCTGTTTAAGAAGTCAAATGTAGGAAGAATTGTTCAAAGATTATGATCTTCAGAATTTGAAGATTTAAATCTTTTGGGAATTATGTCAGTACATGTTATGGACATTTTGAGCCAAGTGTTCTCAAGAAAATTTCTAAAACTCAACTATTTTTGCATGCAGAGAAATAATGTGTTTATTTGTTAGGGGAAAAAAAAGAAAACTCTTGGCATTAGAAGGTTTTAATTCTTGTTTTGTCTCCCTCCCTTACTAAATCCTGGGATCAGCCCAACCTGTGTGTGTTTTTATCTAAGCTGAGTGACAGCATTGTAAACCTAACCTCGTCAACATGCTGTAAATGGTTTGAATTAATTAATTTCCTCTGGAAATCTGTTGTATCCTGTATCCTGCTTTAACCCCCTATGAAGAAGGCCCAACGTGGAAGTATCAGTTAGCACTATAAGCACAGCTCAGTGACAACTTTGTTGTTAATGAAAAATGGTTAGTGTTTCATGTGGAAGCCCATTGATGTTAATATGGCCATTGCTCTTGTGAGCTCACATCTGGTCTATGTTAGATGTTAATTCTAATTCTCAGCCAATATTTTTGGACACTGCTACTGTTGGTAATTTATTGATATTACCTGGGTGTTCTGCAAAGCTGTTTTGATGTATGTAAAGCACATTTATTTTGTAATAATTCATTAGCATTACTTCAACCTATTTTGTCATGTTGGTTGAGTTGGTAAAGACACACATCATTAATACCCACATTCCTGTTTAAGCTCCATTTGAGTCTGTTAAATGTTCCCATTTGAAGAACACTATCACTGTTCATATGTGTGTTCTGCTCAAATCTGCCAAGATGTGGTAACCAAACTACCTAGAAAGAAGACTTCCCCACCCCCACCCCCCAGATAACATTATAAAACTAAGCCTTAGCAAACCCCATCAGAGGAGTAAGGGGATTGGAGAGAGAAATATCCGCACTGTTGAAGTTTAAGTACTTGCCTGAATTGCCTGTATTTGGAAGGTAGTTCCAGTAGCTGCTGATTGTTGACTGTTGCTGATTGTCTATCTTCTGCCTGCCCTGATAGATTCCTGTTTATAAAATAATTAAATATATTTTACACTTATTGGATAGTAAGGAAGGAGCTGCCATCTACCAGACATTTGTAGTGAAAACTATATTTCAATCCATGATGGTGATATTACAGAGGATAAAAAGTTAATAAGAATTTTCTGCCAGTTCATGCAATAGTGAACTTCATTGATAGAACAGAATTGAACTGCTTGAGTAAAAAGTTGTCAGCATGAAGAGCCTGTTAGAGTAAATGGGACCATTTGATAGACAGATCAACAAGAGACAACAGAACTCAGGTTAGGAGCAATTAGGCTAGAACAATTTTCCATCTGGACAATTGGATTTGAGCAGGCAAAGAAGAGGCGGGAAGCAAAACAGCTCAGGAACCCACATAAGCGAAGGCAGAGAACAGGAGCAAGAGTCAAGGAATGGTGGGACAGAGAAAATTAGGAGTGAACAAGGAGTTGAAAAAGGAGTTAGATGAGGGGCAAGGTAAAAAACTAGACTGTGAGTGGAGGAAGGAATAGGACCTGGCTTGAATCCTAGGTGAGGCTGGGAACCAGGTGAGAGAAGATTTTCAGACTGGGTTAAGTGGAGATGTCATGAATAGAAGCTGAGAAACAATGTACTTTGACCTTATGATAATGGCTGAACTAAAGGGATACAAAAGAAGTTCACTAGGGAGAAGTAGTTTATACTGGTGCCACTGAGAAGAGAGTAAAGGTGGGGAGAAAAAAATAAAACGGTCTTAGTAAAAAGCTTTAATTATCTGTTTTCTAATTTTAGAGGGTATTACTTCGCATCTTTAGTGTTTTAATGTGGGGGATGGTGGTATGATATGCACTGTAGATATAGTTCATTAGAAGAGGGGCTGTGGTTTGAAACACATTGTTAAGCAGTGAGGAGATCTTGAACATCTTATTTTATAAAGAATCCTTGGTTGCTATGGAGGCAGTTTCAAAACTCCTTTGTTAGAATATGTGTTTTCTGCTAATAAAAAAAAAAAAAAAAAAAGATGTTGCTCATTTTTGGCTCAAAGATGATAACCCAGACAAAAAAAAATATCACAGGGAAAAGACAGTCAGTAACTAAGAGGAGAAGATACAGGTAGGAAAAAAAGAATGCACATTTTAAGAGTAGTTTCTAATTTCTCCTGGTTATCTTTTTGCTGACTGAGAACAAACTTCATAGGGAGGGGAAGGGCACACCTGCTCTTGCAGTTAGAAAACCAGACCTAGGCAAACCAAGGGCAAACTGAAAGCTTCAGAAAAATCCATCTATCTGTTCCAGCAGGCACCTTTTTCACAGTTGTCAGAAAGGTGTCTGAGCAGTTTTCAAAGAGAAACAGGCTGCTCATCCCAGGGTCTTTCTCTTTTCTTACTCCCCAGTAGCAAGGGACTGTGTTCAGCAATAGTCTGCAGTTCAGACCTTTGTGGCTTAAAGAAAAGGAGAGTGGAAGGTGTGGGCTTGCTTTTAAAATTTTTTAAAATGAGTTAGAAACCCCTGGTTGTGGGTCACTAGTGAAAAATCTGCCTTGGCAGTTTTACGCTGGAGAAGCTTCATTGCTTCTGGGGAGCACTGCTATCACAAAAGACACAGCCAGCATGGAGATGAAGAGTGTCTTGCTGAAGACCAGAGATGCTGGAACTGGGGTGGTACAGGCATATCCTCAGTGCCAGCCAAGGCCAATTTAAAACCCCTTTAGTCCTGTTAGAGCCACAGCCCCATTGTGTGTCTGCATCTGAGGCTCAGGAGGAGGGGCACAGACTGCTGCGAGAGGGGCCCGTGTGGGTGAACTGGGGCTGAAAAGCATATGTGAAAAGCAGATGTGGTGTGTGTTCTTGAGCAGAGCAGAATGTGACAGCAGGGGCTTGGGAAAGAGGTCTCAGTAATGACTGTGTTAAGATATTTTAATAAAGAAGTTACCTAGTGTAAATAAATCCATATGTTTTGTAATCCATAGTCCCATTCTGCTTCAGCATCTGGCAATGTGGGGATTTAGCAGTGATAGAATTAATGGTATAGCTTCCTATTATATTTAATGGGGGGTGGAAAACAATTAATGACTTATTTTAAATGACAGTTTCAAAAATAGTCTTCATTAAGGAAGGCTCGCAATTAAAAGAGATTATGTTTGCTAAAAGCCAGAAAGAATGACACTAAACAGGAACAACTTGGAAGAGGTATCCACCATCACAAGTTTTGTCTTTGTATTATAACTTTGTCTTTGTATTATAACTAGGAAGGCTTAAAACTTGTGAAAGAAGTTATTTGGGGAAAAAGAGAAACGTTTTGACAAGATCTTGTTTTCTGTGTTAAAAGTACCCATTTTATCTGATTTTTATTTACTTTTTGCTATTCTTTTCCTCTTAATTCCCTTTCCCACAAACAAGGGCTGATTTGGTGAAAAAGAGGAAGGGATGGATGTGGAATGGGTGTTGGGGTTTTGGGGGGGGGGTTTAGGGTTTTTTTGTTTGTTTGTTGTTGTTGTGGGGTTTTTTTGTTTTGTTGTTGTTGTTGGCTAGAAAATACTTACAGAAAGTGTTTCTAGTTTTCTTGCTTTATCAGTGATCTTTTTCAGGAGAAATAAATAACCATCTATGTCTTCAGTCTTTATGGACATAGTAGTTCAAGTAGCTTGTATACAGAGTTCCTGTTTGCCTCTAGTTCTAACCCCATAAAATCATAGGATGATAGCATCAGAGACTACAGAATGGACCTTAAAGATCAGCTGAATTTTTACCTCTGGAAGACAAGGCACAGCTTCTAGGTGATCACTGTCCAACAATTCCTTCATTTTTTAAAGTATATGGTTCTTTAAAGCACTAACTGAAGACACTACTGGACAGAAAACTTGAAATTACCCCTTTTACTCATTAGGAGTCTGACCATGGATATTCAACTATGTTCTTTTCCCCTGGCTTTTTCCTTGCTTTGGAATTACACTCAGTACTATTTATCATTTTCTTAAGGTTGAACATGCCTTAGATTATGTGGAACGCCACTGAGAATGTTTTGAAAGCAAGCAATTTCATAACAGGAGTGATAGTTACAGTAGTACTTTAGCACTCAAAGAATCCTATGACCCTTCTTCAAAGGCGATGAGACACTGCTGAAGGGATTTAAATAATGTTGTCCAGAAAGATGTTTATTATTTCTGTAGCTGTCTGAATGCCCTTGTTGATAAAAGTGTTCTGCAGTTTTCAGTAAGTTTGTTCCAAATGTCACACTTTTCTAGGGAAGGAAAATATCTACAAATCTAACAACAACAACAACAACAACAACAACAAAGTGCCATGTGAACATTCATAGCTTGATATTCATCACTATAATAATAAGTATGTTCTGGGGAATTACAGTTGCTGAAGGGGCACAAAGTTGCTCAGTTATTTCCTACTGGTTTTGTCCCTTCAAGAAAAGGAGTGTCAGAACCTTCCTCTCCCCACTGGCTGGTTTGTAGGAGGGTGGGGTTAGGAAAATGATAAAAGGGAGTGAAATGTTACCTTGTTTTCATAGTTTTGCTGCCAGCAGCTAGCCCTAGGGGACGCAGGCATATTGGTAGTTAGAGCTTTGCCGTGGAAGAAATCCCTGGATTTAAAGAACTGTGCTTGTTCTTCACTCAGCCGAGCACCCCAGAGGCTTCAGTTGCGCAAAACAAACGTGCTACATGCCGCTACAAAGTTTTACATTCATGCTAGCTTGAGCTACCCCAGGAAAAAATGTAGTCCTACAAGATTTCTAAAAAAAATTATTTTTGTCCCACTGTACACGGCGTGGGATGGAGGGTGGACTCCCCTCCACTCGCTGCCGCAGTGCTGCTGGCCGGGGCAGGGGATGGTGGTGCTGAAGGCTCCGTGCAGATCTCCCATGTTCCGTGTCAGCTGATGTGGACCAGAGGGCCAAAGGGCATCAGCTGCCAAATGGATCCAAGCGGTACAGGTTCCTTAATGGACACCGCCCTGTTGGGAGATTAGTGTGGCAGAATGCCACCATATGCCTCCCTGCCCCAGCAAATCCCCTCCACTCCCCTGACACACATATACAAACACTTTTCCCTGCAACCTGCAGAGCAGGAAAGCATTTGCCTTTGGACTGGATCCCCAAATGAAACCTGGGCTATCTGGTGTTTTGCTGTGTGCACAGGAGTCTGAAAACAGGTTGTCTTGTCATCACACTCCTCTTTCTGTACTTGTGGATTCTGCTGATATGCTGATTTGGCTTCAGAGATAGTGATGAGGGGTGAGGACATACCTTTTCCGAAGATGCAGAAGGTTGGCCAGAGCTAGGCAGGTTGCTCTAGTCTCTCTGAAACATTGCATTCTCTCCAGTGGTTATGGTGTATGGGAAATTTTGTGCAGCTTGCTTACATGCTCAGACCACCAGATTTGGCTGGGTATTTGAATCCCCGAATCACGTAAGGATGTTTATGTGCTTGTGTTTCACCTTTTTGCATCGTGGGTCATGGTTTCCTACCTAGGATAATCTAGAGGGTTTAATGAGTCCCAGCACGTTCTCAGGCAGTCGCATTCTCCGCTCAGACTCTCAATTTTGTGCCACTTTGTCATTGCAGCTTTTGGTCTCATACTGCAGATCTTCAGCAACTGCCTATATGGTGCTGTAGAGGGAGTTGCAGAGATATATAGAATAAGATCTTCCTAACGAAGCCATCTCATTCATGGTTTCCAATAGTTCATAGAATCATATAGGATCATAGAATAGTTTGTGTTGTAAGGAACCTTAAAGATCATCTAAGAGTTCCAACCCCCATGCCATGGGCAGGGATGCCAGTGGTTGTTAAGGCCTGGCCTTGCTGGCATAGACAGGCCCTTGCCATCCTAGTGTAATAAAAGTGGTAAAACAGGGCCAAAATTGGAGATATTATTGATGCCATTTGAGTGTTGTGATACAGTAGATTTGTGCTACACAGAGAAACAACAAACTATACATTGTTAATGGCTTTTAAGATATCCTGACCCCGAACAGGATTCATCTCACCTGTGACCTCACTTGCCCTGAAGTCATGATTATCTTGTTCATCACTAATGACAGACAAAGAAAAAAGTGGCCATGCTCTTAATTTAGTTGTCTCGGTAAGGTTCTTGAATCCATACCTTTCTGCATGCTGCTTCTGCCAACCCTCTAACAGCCTTTCCCTTCTACCAAGAAGCTGACAAATACATAAATGACATGTCTGTCCTTGCTAGGCAGAACTAAGCTATGTTCCTCAAACACAGATGCTGGAGTAATATTAAAATGTCTATTTCTTTTTATGTGAATAGATTTATCTAAAGAGAATCAAAACACACTTTCTACTGCTTCTTTATCTCACTGCAGTGGGAAAAAAGGAGACACTAAATTTGGTCCTTCTGTTCTTCTCTTCTTCTTATGCAAGCGTATTTTCCTATAACATTTTTACTGTTATGCCCCAGGCAGAACACTTAGCAGAATCCAAATATTTAGATGTTTATTATCCTTTGCACATGTATTTTCCATTAATATCAATGGAATTTGAACGTGTACGTACAGAAAGAAAAACAAACAGTTAATGATTTAAGTGAGAGTAAGGGAAATACAGGGCCTTCCAAAAAAACAATTAGTTGTAGAGGGGAGGAAAATTATTTTCCTGAATTAATTATACCTAATAGCAATGGAAAATACCTAATGGGCTTGGATCATCTCTCTCTGCCCTCTGCAGGAAAGGGATTGTATCTATGTTTGTCTCTCTCTCATAGTACATAACCTACTCTTGGAGACCTTTAGTGACAGTGAATCAAATATCTTCAGAGCCTTATCATTGGCAACCAATTACCATGACTGTCAAGAAATGTTTTCCTGATGTCCAGCTTTACCAGAAAGAGTACTTCCTCAGCTCAGAAAATACATAGGGAGTCATTTGTGCACTTAACTGTGACAGAGAAAGCAAAAAGGTAACTCTGAGTGATCATAGTATCATAGAATATCTCAAAGTGGAAAGGACCCATAAGGATCATCAAGACGCTCCCGGAAGGAAAGTACTGCCTTGCAGGTCGGCCTGTTTCAGAGTGACCACAATGAGGAACTCTGGAGTATTACAAAAGCATAGTTTTGCTTTAATTTATGCTATAATTTATGTGAAAACAAATCAAAAATAAAAAAAGTCAATCTCGCAATGAAAAAACATATGTTGAAAAGTTCATTGTCTCAAAAAATCCCAAATAAGCAAAGAAACACCATGGATGAATACTGAGTCACAGCAAGTTCACTGTTCCACTGTGTTGATGTAAACAGTGGAAGGATCAAGTGTGAGATACCAAAGTTCAGAGAGTTTTAGGTCACTTCCTTAGACAGAAAATTGGATGGTGGAAAACTGTATAACAGAACAGCACAGCATTACTTTTTCCTTCCATGCCAGTCCTTCTAACATTTCATGTGGTGATCCCTAATGTCTCACGTAACACTTGAACAGTACATGGTAAGTACACACTTGAACAGCCACAACACTCCAGCTGCTGGTGCCCACGCCCACCCTGCACTGCATCAGTGATGTTATCAGTGCAACCAAGCAGCTAATGGGCATCAACACACAGCTCCGGGAAACTGGATACTCTGATGTAGATGATAGACTCTCAAGCGACCGTGGTGACATGGTTTTAAGCCCAGCTGGAGATGAAGCATCACACAGCCACTCACTCAACCTCCCCTCTCTTCCACCTCCCCGACCCCAGTGGAATGGGGAGGAGAATCAAAATAAAACTTGTTTGTTGAGGTAAGAACAGTTTAATAATTGAAAATAAAGTGAAATACAATAAGAATGGTAAATAATAATAAAAATTATAATGTTAATGACAATAGGGAAAAAACAAACGATGCACAGTGTAATTGCTCACCATCCACTGACTGATGCCAGACCCCCCTTCTCAAATCCAGATCAGCCCCACTTTCAGGTATACACTTTATACACTGGGCATGATGCTCTATAGTGTTGAATACCCCTTTGGCCAGTTCAGGTCACCTGTCCCAGCTCCCTCCCAGTTTCTTTTGCATATCTTCTCACTGGCAGAGCATGAGACATGAAAAAAAATGTCCTTGACTTAGGATAAACACAACTTAGAAAAAAACCAAAACATCTGTGTTTTATCAACACTATTCTCATTCCAAATCCAAAACACAGCACTGTAACATCTACTGAGACGAAATTAACTCTACCCTAGCTGGAACCAGGACACTGTGGAAAAGACAATGCTTCTCACAGAACATCTGAAAATATTTGTTTGTCTATTAATTGTGAATGCCTTTCAGAGCAATGAACTATTCTGCATGGAAGCAGCTATTTCCACAAAAGTAGAGGTGGAGGAGGGGCATATATCCCTACTTCCACCTTTGGGAAGGGTTGCTTCTTCAGATGGAATTCTTTCTTTGCCTCAAAAGTGGTTAGTCCAGACCATTGTTTGAGATGCGGTAAAAGCCAAGCCAAGTTTTCCATAATGTAAATTTAGCCAAGCTCCTACTATCTTGAAATTTTACTACAGCGCCCAATCAGTCTATTTTTCTATTTCATTAAACTATGAGTGAAAATGTTAGAGGAACTTATAGGAAATAGGTAACTGACTCATTTCTGGAAGAGCAGCTGACCTATATACTCAGAGGAATAAGAGAGATTTGATGTTAATTTAGGAATAGAGCAGTGCATTTGACTGTCTAAACTCAGAAGGACAGTTAAAGTTGAGGAAGAGCCTTGCTGGAATGACACCATTAAGGATATTCATGATGTGATAGTGACACTTTTATTAAAAGGTGAAAAGTAATGCGTTACTTTGGAAAGACAATTTTCCCTGATATTTTAACAGCTGTAGCCCTGGGATGATCATTATCCTTTATTCACTTTATTCACTTCTTAACTTCATTATTATTTTTCCACAATGGAACCTATTGAAGTTTCCATAGTATATTTCTAAATTGTTCTTGGAGCAATGAAGCACAATACAGTCATTCAGAACAAATGGAAACTGATAATTAGGAAGAAATATTTCAGTAATTACAAGGTGGTTCAATTAATGTAATAAAGAGAACCAGTTTTGATTGATCCATTCAAAGTCAGAGTTTATTTTTACAAATTGGATTTGATTTCTGTCTGGTTGGGAACAGGCAAATGATCTCAAGGTTGCAAGCAACAGATAAAGAATCTGAATAATGAATTACTTGCATTCAACCTCCCTTTCAAGGGAAAGTTGATGTTAATGTAACAACTTTGCACCAGTGAATCCAATAAGATTTCAACAGCTTTATTTTTTTTTTTCCTGAGATCTGGAATTATTATTTTATTCCTATAAAAGTGGGTAATTTTATCACCTATCAGTCAGACTCTATGCATAAATATATGCAGTGAAGCAAGAAAAAATCTCACGAAGGTGGAAGCATGAGTGGGCAAAGAAAAAAAAGTCCCTGCTAGTTCTATACTCAGAGAACAGTTACAAGAAAGACTGATGGACACAGGCAGGCTGCTGTCAGAATTACAAAGCTTGTAGTATTGTAAAGGCTAGAGTACTGATTATCTCATTCGTGATCCAACAGCTTCATAGAGTTTTTGTTCACAGATTATTTAATGTACTAATTTCTATAGCTAAAGAATAATTTGAGTAAAAGTAACTCAGAATGATACAAACAAGGCATTACACCATCCTATTTGCTGAATTAAGGCCACAGATCTATATTCCTTTCCTTCTTTATATGACAGTTGAGAAGAGTCACACACCTCAAAAAGGCAGTGAGAAACGTCACACTGTGAGTAAGAAGCTACTTAGAAATCCCAGTTTCTGAAATTCTGGCCTGTTTTGAGATCCTCAGGAAACTCCAAGAGCTATCTCCATGTATCTGAATCCAAAGATAAGGATTCTCTACAGAAAAATACCAGGTGCCATCTAACGTAACTGATCACATCTATAGTTTGCCCCTTGAACATCATCAGGAGAGGTAATGCTACCAACAGTTCTTCTGTAACAAAAAGGTGATTATACCATTCAGATCAGAGGAAGAGACAGATTCTGTTCTTTTCAGTCTGATAATTTTTAAATTTATGATTTCCACCTCAATAGGCAGTTTCCTTCTGGAAAGAAACAGTTCTTCTCACACTTTACTGAGTGGCAACAACATTTTGCAAATTTCTCAGTGAAGATAATCTATTGTCTAAGAAAGAAGATATGTTTAGCAGGGGATTTTTTACCTTAGCAAATGAAAAAAAATGAAATCTGGAAATGAGCATATTTAGTTTTGATGTGACAACATTGCTATGATGGATGTAAGAAAAAAAAGAAAGTGTGCAAAAAAAAAAATCCCAGTTTTGAGCTATCAATTTCTCTCCTAGAAAAAACTTCCATTGTTTTCTACTTATTAGCAGTAAACAACCTCCCTATATATTAATGCAGGAAGATTATGCTTCCTTGTATTTGTGAGATCATTACTACTAAAGCTTTAAAAAGAATTTCTAAATATTAATTGTCCATAACTGAATGAAGGGACTGTACACATAAAGGCAGTTTTGGGAAATGTAAATCTGTGGGAGTTGTAACATTTATGTTTTCCAGTCAATAAAAGCTCATTTTTATACATCCTTACCTGCTAGACTTTCTTTTTTAAGTCTGTCTCTTCTTTCAGCAGAAAAGGAACATCAGATAAAGTGATCAAACATAATCTTCAGAAGGAGATTTTGCAGGATGATTTGTCAAGCACAATGAATGGAATATTTCATTCCATTAAGTGAAAGGAATCTTAATTGATACTTGAGAGCAATTCCTTTGACAAGAGGAGGCTTTTACAAAGTTCTTCTACCCTCTCCTCAATATTATTCAGTTCAGTGATGCTAAATACCAGAACACAAACTAAACTGTATCTTCAGCTGGGTCTGAGAGAGTAATAATTTCAGTAACTTGGTAGGTGTGCTGTGAAATAGAAACATGAAGGAAGTAACAGCTTATAGAACAACGTGTAGAAAATGTTAGACTGCTGGTCCTATCCAGCCTCCCACCACACTTCAGAGTCCATACAAATTACTTCAAATATACTATTATTTTGTCTTTGCTATATACAATATGATAACTCACATATTTCATAGCATCTTTGCTTTTCAGACCTTTCCCCCTAATGGAGTTGCTTTTCAGGCCTGTATCTATATCAGGATGAAGAAAAATTATTTTAAAATTCATTTTCTTCTTATATTAAAGCAGACACTGACAAGTTATTTTAAATCAAAGAGATTAAAAATGCAAGAGTTTAGAAGATGCCAAGAGACTACTTAGTCCATCCTGTTCTCTAGGAAGCATAAGAACACAATATGTACATAATAGAGATTAAAATTATTGAAAAACCTTGCTGATTATCACAAAATCTTTCTCACAGCAGAAGTCAACTTCGTGGGCATGTTGCTCCTACTAATTTCTCACCATCAGGAGTTGAGTTAGCCATCTGTCCCTTTCTCTGGGGTCACTGCCATCCATGGCAAGATTTCAAAACTCTTGCCAAGGTTTTTCTTATTTCTTCCCTCATTGCTTCCTCTTCAGACTCAAGGATGTAATTTGTGTAGGCCTGGCAGAGCTCTGTCCACTTAAAACAGTTATACTTGCCTTCCAATATTTTGCTGCCTCTGGCCTCAGGAAATTTTCTGTGGCCCTCTTTAGAATAAAAAAGGCTTTGGAGCGAGTCAACCTGCTGATCTCAGGTCTCATTTTCTACCTTATCCTCTGATCCTTCATTCACGTACACATTTTGAGCAGGATTTCAGCAAAACTCTCCCTAGCCTTCCTTCTTCCCTACCTGTCTCCCTCTCTCATCTGTCTTTGTCATCCATAAAAAGTGTTTGAGGTGTTTAGTGGAGTATTTCTCTTTGTTGACAGCTTCTTTTGTCCCTTTTCACTGCGAGGCCACAGGTAGATGAAGGGTGGCAATACAATTGCTCAGTTTGCTAAACACTGTTTTCCTTATGTTATTAACACTATTATCTACATAATTTTTTTAATGACAAAGAAAACAGAAAACATTTTCAAAAATGTAAATGTATACTTGTATACCTAAATCCCTCTGCCCATAATTTTTTTACACAGTGTCTTTAGTTTCTGCTTTTAACATCAGATTGAACTAGATAAACTGGTTTTAATCATCTGAATTTTTATGTAAAAGGTAATTTTAGCTTTTTTTTTTTGTAAATGAAAACAAGAAAAAGTGGCTACAACAAGCTGCTAGGTTATTTGAAATTAATGTTACTGCTCTACATCAGGAGACATCTTGAAGATCATTGACATGAGATCCTCAAGTCTATAATATTATTTCCACTTCTCATTCACAGCTGCAGTGTAGAAATGCCTGGTGAATCAATGAAAAAAAGCCAGCATAGTCTACTCTTTGCTATCTGTTTTTATTTCAAGCACTCCTCACATACAAGAACCTTGACAAAATGCAGTGGCACTTGAAACTCCAAAAACCTCAAGTCATCAAAAGCTCTGTTTCACCTGAGAATCCTGTTCAGCAGGGAGAAGTTCATCTTACGCTGGAACACTGTCAGCACCTGCAATACACTGTGTTGCTGCTACTCAAATTTACATATTACTATAGGGCAGAGAAGGAAAAACAGCTTAGAGGGATTTTAAGAGCTAAACCACACTTACTCAATCTGAAACTTTACAAGTTTATTACAAGTAAGATGCTCAGGGCTAATTAATGATGAGAGCTCAGAGTTTTCATCTTGTTGTTTGCACCAACAGCTGGCAATTGGCCCTATATAAAATAGTTTTTGTTCAGTAAATTCTGTTATTCTTACTTTGAGTGAAGACGCAAAGAATGTATCCACTTCTAATACTTTCTGCACAATCCTAGACATCTTCATGTTCAAATGCTTGATATCATATTTAACTACCTCTATTTTACTGAGAAAGAAAAGATATTCTTATGTATGCTTAAGCTACACAGAACATCAGTCAAAAACTAAAGCTTCACTAAAGTTTCTGAGCTTTTGCACGGTCTATATTCTTCCTTATCATAGCATCTGTTGTAGCTACAGATACAAAACCACAAAAAAGTCCCTATCAGCGCATATTTGTGTGTCGGTAGGGAGAGTTTTGATTGACAAGTTAAACCAATGAAGCACTTCATGGAAAGCTATTCAAGTTCACTAACACTGCCCCAGAAATTTCAGGTTTTAAACAAGTAGCCCATATGCCTCATGTTTTCTCATTGTGTAGTCTCTGTGATTCTGCATTTTTTTTAATACCGAATCCAAGCACCTGTAGTACAAATTCAGTTTAGAATCACAAAATACGCTGGGCAGGCACCCATCGGGATCATCAAGTCCAGCTCCTGGCTCTGTGCAGGACACCTCAAGAATCACACCATGTGCCTGACAGCGTTGTCCAAACACTACTTGAACTCTGCCAGGCTTGGTGCCATGACCACTTCCCTGGAGAGCCTGTTTGTTTCAGTGTCCAGCCACTCTCTGGGTGAAAAATCTTTTCCTGATATCCAACCTAAACCTCCCCTGACAGCCCGAATCATGCATCGACACCCCCCATCCCATACACACACAAAATAAATTCTTCAACCTTTCAAAAGATTTTACTTCAAGTATTTTACACAGTTACAGCAGTTATATATCAGATACTTTTTTTCTTTTTTTCTCTCCTTCTGTCACAAATTGGGGCCCATTGAAGATTGGCAGCCTATAGAAACATTTAAGAGATTCTTGGATATATCCAATGTTTTTTATGCTTCATATCACTACCTATTGCCATTGCAGTCAAAATCCTTTCAGTTAAAAATCAGTCGCGTCCTTAGCAGACCCCATGGCATTCCCTGGCACTCTGCTATTTGGAACTGATTCCACACTTGGGGTCACTTGGGGCACTTCTTTCTTCGGTTTTAAGGCTTCCTGACAGTGTACACAACACTGACATTTTGCTACATAAATGAGGACAAGGCGCTTTGGAGGGGAAGGAGCAGTGCCAGACCAGAAAGCTGTGAAGAACCCAGGCAATTTAAGCTTCCTACTCCCACTGCTTCTTTCTTGTTGCTGCAAAAATATTACCCCTTGCTCAGTGACAGCAGCGAAAGAGCAGAAGACTGTGCAGGTAGGAGGCAAAGACTGGCTACTCAAGCAATGCACTGCAC
The DNA here is from genome assembly GCF_003031625.1 of Empidonax traillii. NCBI lineage: Eukaryota > Metazoa > Chordata > Aves > Passeriformes > Tyrannidae > Empidonax > Empidonax traillii. The sequence continues at coordinate 663,808 of NW_020955421.1, read as the reverse complement.
GTCCTCATCTGCCATCTCAGGCAGTCTGTCACTGCAAGCTACTGTTTACTTTGCCTGTGCCTAAAGAAGCCCTGTTGGTTGGGCTCAAACTACTATTCTTTCCCAATGGAAGGGCTTTGTGAAAAATATCACCTCCCTCACAGTTTCACCACCTAATGTTTCCTACAAGTATTTCTAAATCACTCATAAGCATTTTAAAGACCTGTGGCATCATAGGGATATCTGAATGCAGAGAGTTCAGATAACAGCGCCGTGGCTGAGGATTGTGATTTTAAAATAGGGAGAGGTTTTTGATGCAAATAATGGTAAAGTCTTACAAAGTGCTTATGCAACCTGACTTTATTTGACTTTTATTGTCTTTTCCACACAGATACTCTGGTTTAAGTTACTGCTATAGTTCAGGAAAACTGCCACTTCAGGATAAAAAATATATTTGCAGCTCTCCTTTCTGAACACAGAGATATTCCACAGCATCCTAATGCATGTACAAGAATTGCACTGATGTTATAAGCCCTGTTGCCAGGATACTTTTGCAAGACATTTTTCTTTGCCTGTCAGTTGAAAATGGTGTGAAATAGCTGTTATTTAAAGTATTTCAAACTACTGTTCACCCATAATGCCTTAAGCAGTACAATACCTAAAAACCATGAAGTAGAACATCAAAATCTATATGAACAATGCTTACTATTAATATTGTACCTACAGGATGACTTCAAATCCATCAGTGAGCTGAGAGAGAGGTATGACCCCCTGAAGTACAATCACTTTCAAAATTCCCATGCACTAATTCTATCTCCCACCATCTGCTTTATGGGACTGTAATTTCATAAAAAAAGCAGAGTTGAATCTTGTAGATTACAAAGAAGAAATAAGAGTCAGCCACAGACCCATTATGTACCCATTATGTAAGTCAGAAGCAGACCTTGAAAACCAGTTTCCCAAAAATCCATTTTTGAACAGAATTTCAAAATTTCTCAAGCATTCTTTACACCGAGCCCTTCAGTGAGCTGCCTGGAGTCAACATCTCAGAAACTGTTTTATCATCATAAATCTCAAAAGGTCTGTTGTTATTTGAGCTAAAGCATCAAGACAGAAATTACACCTGTGTCCCACAGAGCACAAACTGCTCTGTGCAAGGGAGAGCTATGAGGAAAAGCAGTGGATGTGCCCTATGACTGAGCATCACTTTCCAGTGAGTTGCAAAGCAATACACAAATCCCAAGGGAACTTGGCTGACAATAGTTGCAGAGTATGAGACTTAGACAACAAAACCTAAAAGGGTATAATTTCTCTGCCTAATTTACCTTCAGTGTGTAAGAGAACAACCCCTGCCACACTGATATCTCTCCAGTCAGTCTTTTTTGTACTGTTCCTGCAAAAACCTGAAGAGTTTAGATTATTATGTGAGAAACCATGGGTTAAGGAGAGCATTTGGCATTGTGTAACAGCTCAAACTGCTTTACACAGCTTTAAAATATAGATACAAATATGCCACGTGAGCTATTATTGTCATTACCTGAAAAAGATTATACATGCCTTACCAGTTAGTCAGATTGTTCAAATGTATAATCTTTTTCATCCTCCTTGGTGGCCCCAAAAGCAGAGAAAATCACTGCACCTTCCCCTTTCTTCTGATCATTAAATTCTCATTCTGCTGACGTGAGCCAAGTGATCACAATTAGTCTGCTGACATGGAAGTGAATTGGAAAGCTCTCTGTAAACAAGTTATCCTTGTGTATAACAGAAAATCTAGGGAGCTTGTGCACACAACAAAACTGCGTGAGACCAAATCCACAGAATGATGACAAAAGGAAAGAACTAAAACAAAAGGCAAACACAGGATTAAATGGATTTTTTTCATATTAAAATAGGATGCAGCATAAGGAGATGAATTATTGAAGTAATCTTGACACTGCAGGTACTGCAGTGATACAGGTTTTAATGTCGATTGTCATCCCAAGGGTTTTAAGAGTTGGTGGATGTTCAGAGGCTCTCAGTAGTTTTTCCTTAGTTGTAAAACACACTATAAAAGACAGGTCCTGCTTACCTTTGTGCTCTGTTCCAGTTTGGAGCACATAGACTGAAGCTCATTTTCCTCTGAGCTCTGGTGACTTTCCGCCAGCATTGAATGATCCTTACTTGTGGTAAAACATAAAGAATGGAGGTGGGAAAATCTAGTGAGATTATGTACAGTATATCTGCATGACTGGAAAGATGATGGTGTCCCTCTGTACTAGTCAGAGGTAGCCCTTGACAGTGCAAGCAATTAGCTAAATTACCAATGACACTGAGCAAAATTCCATTTCATGGTTCCTTTCTTGCACAGCATTCCCTCCAATTCTACCAAAATTCTCTGTAAGTTAATATAAAGAAAGGAGTGAAAATTAGTTTTGGAGGACACCAGATATCCATTGCCGCGCTAATTTTCTATATTTCCTTTCAGACGAACCAGTTCTGGATATGTAATTGCAATCAACTGGAGAGACCAAGGAACTTCTTGAAACACTTCATTTAGAAAGAATTGAATTTTTTTCTGTACAACAGAGTGACAGTGAATAATCCACAGCAGTAAACGTGCAGTTGCCATTTTTTTCTAAGGTAAGATCATAATACTGATTGCAGACTTATTTGTAGCAAAACAGGTCTTTCCTGAATCCCTGAATATAAGAGAAGCAATTAAAATTATACCATTTACATGTTCAAAAACCCACACTTGCTTTCTTGACAGTCATGTTCCTTCTACTTGTTTTTCCCCAAGGAAAAAAAAAAATCATCCTTGGATTCCTTGTAGTTCCTGTGACCCATGGCTCTGGTCACATCCTCCTGTCACATGCAGTCATGCACAACTCCACCAATGCATGTCCAGGCCAGTGGAACAATCAAGGACAGCTCTTCTGTTCTCTCTTGTTTTTTTTCCCAATCACAACTTCCCTTGCAGTCCAATGCATATTTAATTGTTCTATGATTTATTCCCAACTAATGCAGTAAGCACACTCATTAAAATCCAAATATTTCTTTTATTGCCTATAGATCATGAGCACACTTTCAGGATGCTGTCAAAATATCTCAGCATCAGACTGTCATTGCAGGTAGGATGGCTGGCATTTTTTACTCATCTTTCCCCTTTTTTTTTAATCTGTGCCCATTGTACAAGGATTCTTTCTTTTAAATTTGCTTTTTACAGTATGTGTTTCCAATATTGTTTAAATTTGAGATCCGTGGTACAGTGTCAAACTGGAGGCCAGTCACCAGTGGAGTTACAGCCACTCCTACAAACACCAACAATATCAGAGGACCTAGATTTTGTTAAACCATAAATTTTTGTTAACCCATCAATTTACACACCTGGTTGGCTGTAGGATAATAGCTATGTAACCTATTAGGTAGTAACTAAATATGGATTTTTTCCCTCACAGAAATGGTAGTTGACTGACCATTGTATAGGATTCTCCTCATGCAGATCCAACCATTTATCCCCATGTGTCTGCAGCTGAAATGAATTCTCTAGTTGCACTTCAGTGGGGGTTTCTGTTCCCTTAGGTGGAGGGAAGAGCAGGAGGTATTATTTTTGTTCTTTGCAAAGAAAGTTGTGACTTGCAAAGAAACATCAAAAATTCTATATTTTAACTGAAGTCCACAAATATCACAGTATTCTGGGAAGTCCCAGAACTCCTCAACCAGTAAGAAAATAACTTTATTTTAAGTATATCATGGGTTGAATGACATGAAGCACTATCTAAAAAAGATAACATGATTACCTGGAAATGTCTGATCCTTTCTCCATAAAGATATTAACAAAGCAAATCACATTTGGCTAATCTCTAACACACACCAGCATTTGAAGAGTTAATTACCAAACATGGTGGAAGGAAGAATGTTACAAGGGTTTAATACCACTCGGGGGCACTAACAGAGAAAATAAAGCAATTCTGCCTGTGTAGGCAGACTGTATGTAACACAGACAGAGCTCATGTGGATTCTTATCCAAACCCCCATCAAAAATCACATTCCATACACTTACAGGTAATTTTTCAGGAAATTACAGTGCTGTGTTTATATATTTATATATTTTTGTCTTCTAAGGGTTTCTGGTTTGTTTCAGCATAAATTTTTTCTGTAATTATCCAAACTGTTCAGGTGTTTATAATAACTATAAGAAGTTAGATGGAGGTAAAGACAAATTGGTCAGGTAAACTGTTCATTTTACACTTTTTAAGTCCTGTCCTATCTCAGTCTCAATCTTCTTAGTTTTTCCTTTATCCCTCCAGTTCTCCCTTCAATCTGTATGTGGTTCTATCATGCCTCTACCATCACCTTAACTTTCATCTACTATCATTATCCTTTGATCAGAGAATCTCCAAATTAAATCTCAACATATCCCATAGAAGGGGCTTTTTTTATACTTTAAAGTTGATGGTTCTTTTTTTTTTCAAAATATGAAATAAACCATAGTATTTTTAAAAAACTAATCATTTAAAAAAAGTGTGTCTTTTTTATATATTTTTTAAATTAAGCAAAACTTTTGATTAACCAGAGAATAAAACCAGAACCATAGGATTTTAATTAAAAAGGTATACCTCAAATTGTTTAGAAAACATTTCATAAATACCTTCAAAACTTGATACATTTATATTCAAATTAAAAAATTAAAAACATTCAAATATATTAAAAAAAGAAAACCTTAATCCATCTCAACCAGTTCTAGTCAGTCCTCCATATCATGAAATGGTTAAAATTTCTCATAACTGCTAGCAATATTTTAAAGAAAAAATTGAAATTACATTATGAAAATAAATTTTCACTTTAAAAAGACTACTCTAGAAAGGGAGAGAGACAACTGAATTGACAAAAGCTCAAGACAATGATAGTGCAAGGTTAATATGCAGTAATAGAAAAGGGGGGAAAGGAGATACAAATGCCATTTTGTAATCTTCTGGTTTTCACTTGCTTTGATACAATTGTGTTATTGCAGTCATGCCACCTGGTAATTTGTGAAATTGAGCACCAGTTTTCCTCCCACTGTGCCAGAAGCTGGCATGTAGAAAATACTTTTCTTCCTGACTGTGAAGAAGATGGAGTGGAAAGAAGCCTCATTTTAAATCATCTTTATTTTGAACAATATAAGTCAGTTTTTATTTAAAGGAGACAATTCATACTCAGTTGTAGTAATTCTATCAGTTATGCTGTCCTGGTAAATTCATAGGTTTCTCTTAGGGAATCATAGAATCACAGTTTGGGTTGGTTTGGGTTGGAATGGACATAAAAGGAATTCTACACCCCTGCCATGGGCAGAGACACCTTCCACTAGACCAGATTGCTCAAAGCCCCATCCAACCTGGCCTTGAAAAGATACTGATAAAATGTTCATATTTGCCTACAGCAAAGCCTATTTTTGACCTCTCACTATTCATTTTCCCACTCTCTATGACATCCTTTTACCCTTGAATATATTCTTTGTGAATGACCTTTCGTGTCTGGTTTAAAAAATATCTGCCAGCCTTTCTAATCACCAAATTGTCAAATTATGGAAACATAAAACATTTAGATAGCAGCTCTTATATGTTTTGAGCATGCAGTCGAACTCAAGAAACTCAACATTGCAATAAATAGTCTTCCTGGAAAGTTTAGGATTAATTTTAAACATCATAATCATTTTATTCAAGGAAAAAAAATGTCACTTCAGCATATTACCTCTGATATAAACATTATTATATAAATCAAATATGTGTTTCTATGGAGAACACATCTGACCACAACATGAAGTTTAAACAGATTCCAATAACACTGCTATCAAAATAATTCACTCCAGCAATGAGAGGAAATGACTCACAATCAAAGAGGGAACTGCAAGTAAAAATTCTTCAGATTCTGTTACTGATACAGATATTCTGTGTCGTCTTCTGGGAAGTCACTGAACTCGTTTTATTAACAATTAAGCAGAGATTATGATACTTTCTTCACAGGCGAGTTGTGAGGATGCTTATGTACTGCTCTGGATCCGGAAGAAAGTTGCTGCACAAAGTATCAACAATTTCTTATCATTTCTACTATAAACAACTGATCTACTTGCTTATTTCTATAGAACACATAATTACTCATTCCTCCTTTACAGGATTTAAAGTAGTTGCGCTGCTAAAAAACAGTAAAATTTAAATGTTACGGATATTTTGAAGAGTATCAATACAGAACAGGGTGGAGAAGGGAGCAGGGAGTAGACTGCCTCCACCATCAAAGTATATCTTTTGCACATTCCTGGCACTACATCAAGGTTAAGTTAAAAGCAGCACTTGAAGGCAGTTGCACATGGTAGATTGTACAGCAAGGCTCATTAGCCAATGGTGAGTCTTATGTAAAGGTCTTTAATGTGGTACAATGGCATTTTTCAGCCTCTTTTAAAGGGGGAAAAGTTAATAATGTGAAAGTTTTATTACTTTTATTCTTTTAAAGAAGTGCCTTTTTGTAGTGAAACATTGTGGCTAGTTAGAGCAAAAGCTCGGGGAATTTCCTCGACTCTGGGAAGGACTGCAATTATACAAGGGGAAAGGACCACAGCAGTAAACTGGCAACATACCAAGGTCTTAACCTCTGAGACAGGAGGTGGAGAAATAGGTGTTAGCAGTCTTACACAAGTCCTTAAAGCATAAACATATGGTAAATCCATTACCTAAACTACAAAGAATGGAACCTTGCTAATAAACCTATTTACTAGGTTAAATAAATACAGAAAGTGTTTAAAAAAAGCTATCTGTGTGACATTTTAAAATCAAACATTTTTCACTTGTCAGAATTTGTTGTTGGGAATCTGTGAAACATGATGGCCCTTCCAACCCCATGAACACACACAGTCATGTTCTCTCCACTCAGCCCTGGTTCGGTGCTCTGCAACACCATGTGAAACCAACAGCATTTATTTCTGAGCTGCCTGTGCCACTGTCTGTACAGACACAGTTCATCACCCAACTGCCTGCTGGCACTCACAAAGAAGAATAAAACATAGGTAAGATTCAAATGTTTTTGTCACCTTGTTGTCCAGCCCTGTGCTCTGGGGCATTTCTCAATTTATCCAGCATAAATATGGTCTAATTTCAGAAGTAATAATATTCAGTAGGAAAAAAAAAATACAAATCTTCTAGGGTCTTTAGAAGTGGCATACTGCCAGTAGCTTTAACAACAGCTTCACAGAATATTTTTGCATCACGCTTAGCACAAAAATGTTATTAGACAGGTCTTAAAGGGCACCAAAGCTAAGGAGAACCGTGTTTTACAGTTGCTTTGCCAAATAATTGACCTTTTGCAAGAGATGGGAATGGGATATCCAGGAATACGTTTTAAAGCTTCTCAAAGTAGTTTTATGCATTTGTTGCAAAGAGGTGGCATTAATCTAAAGCCAGCTGAAGTCAGTAGGCTGATTCCCTGCTTAATTCCATGCCCTTTGAACTAGGTGGTGTGGACACAGCTGAGATGCCCATGTGGTAGCTTTTGAATCAGTTGTCTCTACAGTGGGGCGGTTGCTGAGTGGCACCCTCTCTCCTGCAGAATTCACATGAATTTGCACTCTATTTTAGCAGACTGTGAAAGGTACTCCTTTCCTGCTGCCAGTAAATGACATGCTTGTGAAGCAACTTGTTTTCAAAGACAGTTTTATTCCGAAGTTTCATTCAGGAAAAAAAAGTTTTTAAATTCCATGTGCCTATGGAAATTCAGTGATATTTAGTCATTAACCTGACTGAAATCCATCTAAGTGTATAGTCAAACACAAGCCACTTGTTCTCAAGCAGTGTTTATGGATAAGGAAACAAGGTGGGAGATCCATTACTTTTGCCCATACTCCCCATCAAATCTCCCTCTGTAAATACACAGTCAAACATTAATGATGACCCTCATCTGCTTTAGGTTCATTAGTGGAGATTCCTGTGCCTGCATGGAATGCCACTGATATCTAGCATGGAGCCCTAGTTCTAGGAGAGTGGAGAGTATCAGGTTTAAAAGCACTGAATTATTATAATTTAAAAACATTTTTATTGCAGAAGATAGGTAATAAGCTGCAATTTAAAGAAAGTGCTTCAAATTATGTAATTATGATGGTTTCATTGGGGAAAAAAAAAGGTCAGTATAAAGTTGCAGTTGTAACCATTAGTTATGTGATTTTAGAGTGGCAACATGTAAACAGTCCCCTTGTGGTGATTTTATGTTAGGATTAATCTATTTTTTAACAAATGCTGAGGGAAAATTATTTGGTTTTGCAATAAAAATCTATCAAAGAACAAACCCATCCATGTAGACTATAAGGGTCATTCTTTTAAACAGTGCCATTATTTGTGATGAACTCTTATCCAGCCTCTGATGTGACACTCTGTATTAACTGACAGCATCAATATTGCACTGCACTGAATAAAAACCAGGCAAATAGAGAAATTAAGTGTTTTAAATAATGCCATTCCAGAACCATCTAATTATTTTACACATATGAGTACACCAGGAGCACTACAGATACCAGCTGGTATTGGATAAAATATTTCTTTGCATTTTAAAATTATTTCAATATTGCAAAACAGATTAAAATATTTAGATAAAACTTTGGAGCCATTTGGTAACTTCTTCTTTGATTTTTCTCTCCAATTTTCTTTTTTTTTTTTTTTTTTTTTTTTTTTTTTGGCAAATATTTGCCACATTTTTTATGAAAAAAAAATAAAAGAAATAAAAAAAAACCACCCGGTATAACTGGATACAGACTAAGTCAGATCTGTGAAGGGTGACCAGTGAACATCAGGAGTTCAAAAGAGGCAGATGGCATCAAAGCTTCTAAAATAAAAAGGTGTCATGGTTATTTTTCATATAATAGTTGCAAACATGATGATGTGGATCTTGCCAATATATGCCTGGGAGGGCAGAACAGCCTTTTACTGTTTTTCAAATGATTCTGAGCATACACATAGGAACTGAGGGTGTTAATGGAGAGGAAAAGGCATGCACCTCCTTCTTTTAATCACCTCTCCCTACAAATGTGCACAGGGTGACAGCAACCATTTGCTCAGCGATCATTTAAAACTGTCACTTCAGTTCTGCACAAAAGGATGGGAACCCCCTGGCCAAACACAGATATTTGCACCTGAGCTACTCAGGTAATAAAATAGGGTGTGAATAACACACAAAGATTAGAAAGGGATCAATTGCTTGCTGGAAATGCCTGTCTCTACGGACTATAAAAAGAGCCAGTGTCAGTAGTCCAGAGGTAACCATCCATATCATGAACTTCTAAAGGTGTTACGACTCTTGCTTGGAGCACGGAAGAGCAGGACATGTTTTCATGAAGTTTTATGGAAGCCTGAGTGTTAAGAGAACTGAATGTTCTCTGTCTCAAGAGATGATCTCCCACAGGCAATGCCCGCAGCAAACTGATGCAGCAGAATGCCCTGCTTATCTGAAATCATTGAAACAAGCAGTAGAAGCAGCCCTGCTGCTTTTACCCAGGGCTAGTGCTAACAGCCCAGGGAAGCCCTGCTGGGACAGGCAGCTGAGCAAAAAAAATGGACTCACTAGTGCATTTATTTTTTACTTTTTTGCAGATTGTTACAATCATGCCTAAAATAACTGGTAGTACCCCTACAATCTAAATATCCCATACAGAAGTGCTATGAAGGTCTCTACTACTGTACACAGTAACTTGGATGTGCACAAGAGGTCTCTTTCAGGTTCAGACTGTGAAGCCTGAAAGCAGCAGTTTAGATGAGTGATCTGCAAAATCCCCACATTACTACTTGATCACAGAGGAACTTGCAAGGTACCTTAGATGATTATATATTGCTCAATAAGCAAGTATTGGATAAAACCAGAAATACTGAAGGAATGACTGGAAACCCAAAACTTTTTCCCCTCAGCAAAGTAACCTAATCCTTTGCTTGCAGAGCTAACTTATCTCTGTCTTCCTCTTCTTAGTCCCATAAGATGTAAAAGCCAGTCATCTCAGAGCCTCAGTAAGTTCTGCAGTCACTAAGCTCTTGTGTGAAAGGCATGCAGCTCTGCTCCTCTGGCTCTGCTCTAAAATATATATGGAACAGCTGCCTGCACTCTAAGAGATGTCTTCTTGTAAGGCTTATTTTGTGTTTTTTGAACTTAGCCTTCAATGGCATCTAAGTCAGAGCTGCAGGTAGGGATTTAAGCTCAAGATGAAACAGCAAACTTCGCAGACATCCCTCTTTTTTTCCAGACCTTGGATGCCCTAGGATGTCAATAATTCCACTGCCAACAGAACAGCTATTTCACAGGACACTATCCAGTTTGATGTCCTGGATGTTCAAACCCATTTATCTCCTCCTATTCAATGTGCTTTGAATTATGATGTGTGAGTCAGGGTGGTCAATTGTACTCCTAGAGCAAGCACCAAGACATCAGGAGTGACAGCAATTGGCAATGGCATTCCTGGATGGATATTCTTAGGTTGATCGCTTACTACCTTTTTTGTTTTTCAAAGGCAAAGATTATTTTCCACCATGAGACACCTGTGAGGCAAACTGGATAATAGCAATAAGCCTAATGCCCACATAGACAGGACTTTGGGGAACCTGAATGGGTTGAGCAAACTCAATCCTTTTGCATTCACATGGCCTTGTTATGTTCCAAGCCACCACTCTTCCCTAACAGGGGTGGGGGCTCCCAGCAGCACAGAGGGCTACAGGAAAACCTCTTTCTTGACAGGATTTTATACACAGCACTTCTGAGGTACTGAGCAACTCAGGTGTCCAAGTGTAGATATGAATGTGTCTACTCCTGGTGTCTCAGCACAAGTGTGGAGAGAGGCAAGCATTATGTGCATCTAAATGTGTTTGAGATTAACCTTAAACTGTGCACTGCAAGGGGGGATTCGTTTATTTTCTTTCCAGACTGTTTTCATAAGCACTTGCTAGTTGAGTATCATCTCTTCTTTGTCCGGTTTCTAAAGAAAAGCTGAAAGCTCTCATCTTTTTGAATGTCATGACTGACAAATCACTGGTACCCTCAGCCCTTGATGCGTGCAATTTTCTGGGAAAGAAAATATAGTGTTCTAGAAAAACACTTGCAACAGGATTATTTTTTAAATGGTCCACATATTTCAGAAGGAATTATGAAATGAATAAATTCACATATAGTTGTCTGCATGTTTTGAACAGTATATTCTCATTTTTTTCAAGGCACTTGTGCTGCTATATGTACTCATTTGCAATGGTATGCAGCAGATTCCGGTGAAGCAGAAATGTTACTTTATTGTGAATTGAAGCAAAATAGCATAAGCAGAAGATCAAATAGTATGTTAGGTATTTCTGGTAGATTTTAGGTTTTTAGGATTGCTTTTGTTTTCTGCAGTTACAACTTCCTTGCGAGGGGCAGGAGAGTGGCAGACACTGATCTCTTCTCTGTGGCGACCAGTGACAGGACTCAAGGAAATGGCCTGAAGTTGTGTCGGGGAGGTTTAGTTTGGATATTAGAAAAAAGTTCTTCACCAGAGGGTGGCTGGCACTGGAACAGGCTCCCCAGGTACGTGGAGCAGCCTGACAGAGTTCAAGAAGTGATGCTCTCAGGCACATGATGTGACTCTTGGGGATGGTCCTGTGCAGGGCCAGGAGTTTGACTCATTGATCCTTGTAGGTCCCTTCCAACTCAGCATATTCTATCATTCTGTTACATCAGTCTAAAATCTTATTACAAAGAAAATTTATATTCAGTTTTCCTCCTTGTTTAGCTCTGTTAGGGATGGTGAAGTTAACGCACAGAATGTATTTATTTTCTGGTACAAATGCCTGCAGTGAATAAGAATACATGTAAATCATAAAGTCAGTTGATGGTAAAGCTGAATGATTAGTACACATCTTAAAGATTAAAAAAAAAAAAAAAAGGTAGAGCAATAACTACAAAGTCTTGGTTCATGCATTCCTTGCAAATACAAACCTCTTGCTGTTTTTGCTGATGTGTGAGGAATGTACCATGGGATCCTTAAAATCAAAATTATAAACATGTCTGTTAATGCCAGTTTAAAACAAGGAAACACACCCTGTCAGCCACAGGCTGTCAGAGGCACAGTCAGTGTAAGAATATGCAAGTTTTCCAGTGGAGGCATTAGTCTCTAATGTGCAGACATTACTGCTCATTTACATTGTTACACAAGAGTGGCAAACCAAATTTAGCTGTTACTTTTTCAAAACAAATATAGCTCTGCATTTACACCTTAGTTTGTTCATGTACTTGATTAAACATGTTTATAAATAGTCCACCTCACCTTCCTTACAAATGCTTTGGATTTAGAGGCAGCATTTGGTTCATCGCACAGGCTATTTGAAAGCAACCAAGTCACAAAATTCAAGCAAAAATTCTGTAACAAGGAAAATTCAGAGGAACTGAGGTCAGGAGTTTGGTCTTAGGTTCACTGTTCCAATTTGTTACTCAAATATTGTATCAGACTGCTTCGTAATTCAGGCAGAAGAGACTCTTGTGATGGATTTTGATTTTCTATTCTTTTATAGCCTGAGTACTTGTTGAAAAACAAATCATACTTCTAGAAGAAAATAAGACGGTGATGTACCAGCAACAAGTTTTAAGATTTTAATTGGTATGATAGAGCCAGTAATAATTTGTCCTAGTAATAGTTTTCTAATAACTAGAACTAAGCCATTGCATCTTTGTTAACTTTTTACAAGATATCATCAATTAAAATAGCAATGGTCAGGCTTCCAGAGAAACTGCTGACTTCCAAAGAAGTTTGTATTGCAACTCTACCTGTTTCAGCTACCCATTGATGGACATATCCACACAGCATAAGTCATTTCCAAAGGCCTAGACTGATAGATTTGGCAATCAATTTTTTTGTGCTTCCATACTGGAATTTTGGGAGAACCCATTCTCAGGGGTGCCAAATGGCTGTTGTCCCTACTGATATTAGTTTATTCAAGAAAGTATTTTTTGATTCAATTAGAAATGACGTTTTTGTTCCTTTTCCTCAGGTGCAGCTCAGGAGAGTGACCACCTTCTGATTTGGACGTAAGTGAATCATTCCCACCTAACAACCATGATTCTCTGTGAATTTTAGCTTGAACATTTCTCTTGCTAAACTTTCTCTTTGGTAAAACTGAGTCCAAGAATTGAATGTAATAAGATTAGGACTGTATAATAAAAAATACACCACAATTTCATGACACGAAGAAGTATCGCAAATATAATTTACATAAGACTTGGAATTTGATGTTGCAAATGAATGTACTCTAAGTTCTTTGTGAACATCAGTACCTACATACATTCTTTATGAAATTCCAACAATGAAAAAAAAGAAGAGACAACATGTACAGCAGCTTGATGGGCTTTTTTTCCTACTAAATTTCATTAAAATGAGTAGAATATATTTGGTAAAGAAAATCTAACCAACTTTAGGAGGCTGTGTAATCAAATTGCTAATAGACAATTTGTTATTTTTTAATTGGCAATCCAAAAATACATAAGCAGCTTCCTGTGTAGAGTGAAAAGGAAAATGACTGTATATTACAGCAATATGTGGAAAACTGCAAATTATTTACAAAGGTACAAATCTTGGAACAATTCTGTTATGATTGAGGCTAAACTTGCACGCATTCCAGTGTGAAGCTTTGACTCAGTAAGGATCACAAGAGTTGACTCTAGAAAGATCTGATATGATTAGAATCTGCTATTGCACTGATAATAATTCAGTGGAAGGGTTTTTCCATCAGAATTTTTCTGCCCTTGTAACAAGTAGTGTTAAATTCACCAGTAAGAGAAACATACCACCTACTGTTACAAAAGAAAAGTGGGACAGAGAGAATATAGGGTGACTGATGAAGAGAAGATGGGTGGACACAACTGATGTTTAGTGTCCTATTCCCCCTGTCAGAAGCAGAGTAGGAGGTCGTGTTGGTCCTTAGTCTGAACAGCATGAGATTTCTTACATTCCTACAGAATATTTCAGATCTGATTGATAAGTAGCAAGAAAGTTTAATATAGTTAGGGACCCTGTCAAGGATGAATGTGCAAAGTTTAATATGTTATTTGTGGTATAAAGATAGTTTGTTATTTCAGGGTTTGTATGGAGCAATTTGTGCCTAGAAAAACATACAGACTGTGCACAAACAAGAATCCTGCATTTGGGATATGGAAGATTACTCTGCTAGACCACCATCAATTTAAACCAGAGATTCATTTTCAGTATTTCAGTCAGTTGAACAGATTATTTTATTACTCTTCTACCAGCAGTCCATGATCTCAGAAAATCCGAAGAATCTATGAAAGCTCCATGGCAAGACTCCTTCAGATATAAATGCAGCAATTTCAAAAGAAACCTTTCTCAGCACCTTCCTCACCAGTCCTAATTCCTTAACTAGACCCTGAAACGCTGTTAACAAGCCCATAATTGACTCACAGTCCCAATGTGTTATCTCAGACTTAAGTGACAGTTTCTAGAAAGAATTACTTTTTGAAAAATTTTCTCCTAAGGAATAATTCAGAGGCATTAGATGATGATTTCAGTGGTTCTCTCACAGAGTTTGAACCCATTGTTTGAATGGAAGTCACAAGAGTCTTGAAAGCTCCTGAACACACTGAAATCAGCCCTCAAGGCCCCAACATCTTCTGTAATACATCATCTGACTTGGAAGATACTTTCATGTGGCAGACAATAAACAACAGCAGTTATATTTTTGTTTCCACTTTTCGTTTTTTTTGACATGGTCATCATTCAAGTTCCATCTCTGAACAACCTTCTGCTGCTCAAGGTCATGGGGAGCAATGAGGACCTTTCCTACAAGCTCAGTTTACATTTCAACATCTTCATGTATTTTATTCAGATGGCAGTGCAGAAATAAATGAAGACCCACTGTACTGGATGCAATGAAATCATGGAGATACGGAGTTCTGAGGCAGCAGTGCTAACAGTGCTTGAGAGAATACAAAGTACTGGGACAGGAGCACCTTATACCTACACACAATACTGATTTCTTTGTCATTTGTCAATAGCCTGTCTTAATTTTCTCATTGAAGGTATCCCCAGACCTGAAATAAATCGAGAGCAGCAACTTACTTTTTTTTCTAATTTTTTTTTTTTTCTTTGTTTCATCTTTGGTTCTGGGCATGAGGAAAGTAACAGACAAAAGGAGAGCATTTTAGAAGCACCATTATGTGCATAAGGTGAGCTGCTTGATATTTTATAGGTGATACGCATTCCCACTATTACATTTCTGTTGGGTGATGAGAGGATATAAGTGCACCTAATTTACATTTATATGTGTTGGACCCATCCACTTACAGCCATAGCCATACCTATAAACAAAGTACACTTCTTAATTGTAGAATTGTTCTTTCCATATCTATAAATTCCAAAGAATATACAGAAATTATATATTTAAGATATATAATATATAGTCTACATTTCAAAAAACTTTCCTGCTAAAATTAGTACACTGCTACACTCTAAAGGAATAGAAAAGTGGAACATTTCTAAATAAGTATAAAAATTAATCAGTAACAGAGGTTAATATCTGAGCACTTACTCTGATAAGCTAACATAATGAAATATTCCTGCCCTCTTATCTAGACCAACCATGAATAATAGGCTTTAAACAGTCCTTACCAGTTTTATCTGGTGCTTAAAATTTTAGCCTGTCTTTTCCATAGTAAGTAAGTATCTAATATGTTTTCTATGATGACTCATTTTAGTTGTATTTATTAATTGTTTAGATAATTGCAATTGTAAATGGAATGCTTCAGTGATTCTGTAATTAAGGAGTCTGAATTTGAAATAATTTATTAGGTCTTAATTTATGTGCTGTGAAATCTGTTAGATCATTTGCTAGTCAGTATGTTGTCTAGAATAAAGGCATTTCTACAAAGGGATTTTAGGGTGAGGGTCACCAGTATAATCAGAAACATACTCAGTCTGGCCTCCAGCTAAAGATTATATGCTTTTAAGTGTATTTCTGTTTTGCAAAATGGCCTTTTGAAGACTTAGCCATTTCAACAAAATTCCTTTTTTCTATATAAAAAGAGAAAAAGCAATTATTTTACACTGTTGTTTGACTTCCCAGCAGCACCACCCTCTCCCCTAGATATAGATGACCCAGCTGATCAAGTGTGAGAAGTACATAGTTCTCTGTATTGACTTGTCTGAACCTCTGGAATGAAATCTTCAAAGTTAGGAGCAAAAGTTGGCATGAAGACTAAGCAGGAATTTGATTAAAGATTTAGATTTACCCACACAATAAATTGAACCAAACTAATTTTTGTCGTGTACAAAGGCACACTTATGTTTTCCACAATGTATGGAAGTAAGTGACATCGGTTGGCTTTCAACTGTAATTTATTGTATTCATCCATACGCTTCGTATAGCAGAGGATTTGTCAGTATGTTCACCATCAAAAAAAAAGGACTTGGGTTTTTTTGTTGCTAAGCTCAGCTGTCACAAATGATATTTGACTGAAATCTCAAAGCTTGTCTGCTTGTACATGCAGCTCTGAAATTGAAACCTTATACTTTGAATGCCTTTAGAAATGTACACGCAGAGGGGTTTAAGAAAAAAAAAAAGTGGGGCTGCTGAATATATTGCTTTGGGCAGGATTTATCTGACAAAATGTATATGTCTATACATCAATACAGACATCTGTAGATGTCTATATTGTAGACTTATGTAGATGTCCATATGTAGATTTCAATTAATCACATATCCTACATAACCAAAGAAGAGACATGTGATTCATTTTAATCCAAAGACATCAGCTATAGAGCGAGATATCATGCCATAGGCAAACCTAAGAGTACCTGTAAGAAGGGAATTAAAGTGATCAAGTTGGAGATATCTTAAGTGAAATGGAATGAATTTCATAGGAATGAGCTGAAGTTTAATGTCTTGAAGGTACTTCTTTTATATGAGAGATTACCTGTTTAGACTCTCCTCCCCTGCCATTGTTAATGATTTTTCTTTAAATAGCCAAGAAACTTATTCACCATTAATCTCACATATAAATATTTTGTCTCTGGACAAAGATGTAAATTACCATATTTGGATCTATGACCATGTCATGAAGTGTGCATATTCAGCTTCGTTGTCTTCAGTGGAAATAATAAATTTAAAATACAAACCAGGGGCAAGAATCTGAGCATTTCACTTCTCTGTTTTTCTTTCCAAAACTAACTCTTCACATAGTTACAGCCATGACCTACTCAACCTTTCTTTACTCTATAGTGTATATTCAGCAAAAACTCCTAATGAACAACAACTATCCATGAATATCAATGCTTCAATAAACAGAAGTGATAAGCACATTTTTTTTTTTTTTTCCTGTCAGAAGCCTTTTTCTGGAGCATAGAGAAAGCTAAAAATAATTGGAGTGGGATATTAGGAAAAGGAAGAAAATGTGCATATTAGAAATAGAGTAGGATAAAAAGTAGAGGGAAAAACACTAGAAATAAACATATGAAGAATAATTTTAAATGGGAAAAAAAGAGTATAGAAACCCATTTAATTGAATTTTTTTCATGCAACCATTTAAAATATCCCTCAAACGCCATTCAGCTCTTGGTTATATTATTAGAATCACTGAAACCAATGGGATAATAATGAAGGGCAAAATTTCTCTCTATTAAACTAAATGAGATGGTTTTAGTGTCAGCACAATCTGCCAGTTCTGAACTTTTATTCTCTAGGAGCTCTACGATTAGTTCCTAAAAAGGTATCTGAAAAGGCAAGCACAGGAGAGACATTAATAAATACAAAGACAACTGTTCTTCATGTCACCAAAAATTTACTTTATCAGAATAACAAAAGCAAACCAGAAAAAGATTTGTATTGTGAGTAGTGGTTGTCAGAAGCTTGGAGCTTGTAATTCACAGCTGAATTATATTCCATAATTTTATAAGTAACTCCTTAAAGAATCATCACTTGATCCCCTTTTGCCACTACATCTCATTTAATGTTACCTTCTTTAAAAAAACATCTAAGCAAAGCTATCTGTACAACACCAAAAGCTGAAATAACAGTATGGATTTCCTCAGGGCCAACAAAATGGTTATACGAAGACAAAAATCATGCTTATTTCTTTTTCATGCTTGCTTTTATTCCCTACTTGACTTGCTGCTTCCTACCCTGTTACTGTATTACCTGGATTCCCAGGGATTTTCTAAGTCTCAGACAATAATCCTTACCAAGGAGGAGGAGGAGGAGGAGGAGGAGGGAGTGTTACATTTCTGTGAGAATCTTTGCAGTTTGTTGCCACTGAGTGAATTGGAACAATTTGGCTTTGAGGAAGTGATTTATACACACACATCCATCACATATAACCTGCTCTGCTCTGTTAACTCTCTGTTTGATCTCTGGAGGGTTCAGTAGATTAGGGAGGGTCTTCACACAGAGGTTTCATTAACAGCCAATCGCTTAACCTGGCATGACTCCTGTTTGTGCATTTGGACACTTTAAAGCGGGAAGAATAGGAGAAAAAAATTGTTAATGGGTATCATTATTAGCCAGTTCAGGAAACACCAATCGTGCTGTTAGAGAGAATTTGCTTCCTATTTCCTTGATTTTATTTTATGTTTTAGACAGTGTAGAAAAAAGAATTGAGGTTTACAATTTAAGCCATTCAAAAATGGCAATCACAATGTGTGAATTCTGGAAGCACAAAGTACATCAGTAATCAAAGAGCATGTTAAATATCCAGCCATAAGCCAAGGAAACTTGAACACTACAATCCAGTTTAATGAGACAGTAAATGCAGGCCAAGCAGTTGCACTTTTTAAATATACCAGATTAATGGGTCTCTGGTTACTGTCACCTGTTTGCTCAGAGGGTGGGGGGCGGGATCCAATCGAGTCAAAGGGTTGATACTATTATAAAAAAAAGTTAAAGAACAAAGTCAGAATCACGAAATAGTATGACTATTATTATTATTATTGGTGGGAAATTTTGAGATATTGGCAACATACAATTTTGGAACACAATATCCAGAGCTGCAGCAGTGACTCCCCATGTGAGCGCACACACTGTGTCTCTGCTCTCTCTCTTACAGAAAGGGATATGCTATTAAAGAAAGGATTAAATTTAGTACTTTATGATATCTTTAGAAACTAAACAACTGGTTTTAAATCAGCAAAGCACTCACCACATTTTTACAGCTAAGAAACCAGTGAAAGCATGTGAAAATTGCTGGTTTCTTATTGGACGCAAGAACTTGGAAGAAAATAGACAAGTATCAGTAATTTTTGGGAATATGTGGAGAAAGTTAACAGAGAAACTGTGAGTGTTTATTAGCTGTAACCACAACAGCAAGATACAAAAATTTGGCCATGGTTATTAATATTGATCTCAATAATAAAATATAAAGGACTGATGTTACATTCCATACATGCTGTAATGATCTTTGAGTATTTAAATATTTATCTCTTATTAATGAATACCAGTAGTCCACTCTTTCTTAAGCTCTGTCTGTCCCATACACTCTAATCCCCTAACCCCTAGATGTCTAGAAAAACAGATGTGCTCTGTAACATGCCTTGATATTTAAATGATAACAGACTATTTAGTACAAAGCTTTGGAAATTTATTTTCTTTCATATTAAGGTTGCAATTCAAGCCTCACTGGTATTTGTAAATGTGGTGATAACACATGAGGAAGAGAGACTGCTGGAGGGAAAGACTAGATTTAGGACTTCACAGATAAAAAGCAGCAAACTGAAATATATACAGAATTTTACTGGTAGTCAGATGTTTTTCCTGCTGAATTGTTTCCAGTGTTTCCTTTACCTTTCATTACTTTTCCTTTTAAGCCTTTGCAAGAAATAGTTCTATTATCAGTTTCCCAAAAAGAGCAGTCTCTTTCCCATGATGGCAAGGATATGAGCACAGCTGTTGCCTTAAATGATCAAACTAAAGGTTCTAATAAACTAAAGGTTCTAATCCAAAAAAACCCAGAAAATTTTGTATCCATCATAATGTTTCTGTTATCATTAAAAATCAAATCCTTGGATATATGTTTATTATCTATATACAGACATCCTATATATCCATATAATCTTTATATAATTTTGATTTCCCCCATATTTTCCGTGGTGATGAATTCTACAATGTCAGCAGCAACAGCTAGAATCCCCCCTGACTTTTAACATTGCCAAAAACATGCTGCCACTGTTCTTCTGATTTTTATCTGTCTTACAATTTATCTGTTGTCCTGTACTATAGTGAAATCCAAGCTCTGTATACTTGAGGCTGTACTACCCCTGCACTACCAGGGACAAGAAGCTTTATGCATTAGGAGGACATAGAATGACACAATGTAAGTTTATTTCATTTTTGGTGAAAATAATTTTATTCATGTGTTAGAAGACATGGAAAGGTTGTGACCTATGATTTCTGTGTATTTGTTTGTCTGTGTATTTGTTTGCTTGCTGTACTGAAATCAAGCTTTTCATGACGATTAACATGATCAGAAGCCTTTGGAGATTTTATTGCCAGAATAAGGAATGTCTCCTCTGTCCTCTCTGGCTGTAACAGAATTTAGATCTAGCCCCTCATTGTCATGAAACACTGGAGATTATTTTCATTATGAAGTTACCAAAGTCAGATACTGAAGGGTATGTATTTCTGCTAAAACATGAACCTTTTGTTACCTTGTTTTGACCTGACATTTCATAGTGGTTTATACATTAATTACCCTCAGATGTTGAGCAATAGGGTGCACTGCTTTTTAGGTTTACCTTTAACTGAATATGCCTCCAGTCTCAACAAATAGGGACTGGGTGGAAACACTGAAAAGAAGGTGTTAATCCAGCTAAGCAGATGTAGCCAACAGAGAGAGAAATGTACTGCCACAAAGAGATACAGGATGAACATAATCTTCCGTCTGAAGCTAGGTGCACTCAGCATGGACTTTTGCTTTAGAAATTAAGATGCAGACATTTTGTAGATACATTTGTATATACATTTTGCATTAAAGATGGTATAAGATTTTCCTTTTGTTGTTTGTCAAATAGACACCCACCTTCACCCAGAGCCAGCTCACACCGTGTTGAATCAGGGATTGATGCAGAGATGGAAACAATCAAGTGGAGCTGTGAACACCGCAGCCCATTTCAAAAGCATTCCTTTTCCAGGCCATCAGCTACAGCAGCAGCACAGGAAACCTTCTCTGATTTTACCACTACTGAGCAGCAGCTTGATGGTGTTTATGCATGGCAGGACCCCACCAGCGAGGAGACCCACAGCTCCAGAGCACCAGAAGTGACATTCAGAGAAATGGTACAATTGACAATGGAGCCGTTCACGGCACCAGGGCTGCGAGCCCATCAAGCATCCCCTCTATCACATTTATTGCTCATTACTCAGTTTTAAAGAGGCTTTTTTATCCTGCACAATTTAACTGATATATATGCTTTTCTGATATTTTTCTTGTTCAGAAAATGAACATCGGGTTTGACAGACATCAGTGGGTCTCAGGGTTCATGCATTACATTCATCTTAAAACAATGCTACAAGGCTTATACAATGCTTCAGTGCAGGCTGTCAAACATGTTTGTCCTTCCCATTACACTAACTAAAACTGTTGTGTCACTGGGCTCTTCATATCCCCTTTTCAGCTCTATTAAGGGACCCTTATCCTATACTTTCATGGCATCCTATCTGGTGCTGAAACCCTATAAAGAGATGTGGTGGTTTTAATCTAGGCCTTCCCTGGTTACCAGTTTGTAACCAAGGAAGGGGCAGTGTTCCCAGTATTCCATACGATTTTTATGTAAATCGTGGTATAAATAAGAGGGGAGGAGCGGCCTTCGTTCTTCTTCTGTTCCGCCGGAGTTNATACACCATGAAATAATAGATACATTGAAGATATTTTGGAAGGGCAAATAAGATGACCTGGGTAATTATAGGCCTGTCACACTGACATTGATTCTAAGCCAAATAACTGGCTGGTGCAGGACTTGATTAATAATTTAAAGAAGGACAATATCACTAATTCCAATCAACACAGGTTTACATCAAACTAAACTGGTATCTTTTATGATGAAATTACAAGTTTACTTAAAAATGGAATAATGGTGAATTCATATATTTCTATGTCTTTATAGTATTGATTTGGTACTCCCTGATATATTTATTTATTAACTAAGAAACTATGGTGACAAAAATGTAGCTTAGGTTATATCAGTAAAATTATGGAGACTGACATACATAATTTATTATGGAGATGAACATACATAATTGAGAACAAAGGAGGTTTTTTGGATCCCCACAAGTTACTTGTATCAAAAACCAGGAAAAAAAAAAGGCAAAACAACCAAGTGGTACAAGTAATCTCATAACCTAACCATAAACAAGCACTTAGATCCTAAATATGGCCATATATATAGTGTTATCTCTGAGAATAATCACTACATCTAGGTTATAAGTATCAGTGAATTGCCAGCTGAACTCAAGTTTTCAGCATGATCCCTACTTGAAAAGACAAATCACTTGGTACAGAAAGTGTATAGAAAGAGAGGCTACATTAACTCTGTGCTTGGAAACTGTGCTGCTGAATCTGGAGCACTCCCACTGCTGGTACCCAGAGATAAAGAACAATCTTGGAGAATTAGAGTTTGAGTAGGAGTCACAGAAACAATGTGAGGATTAGAAATCTTACTTCTTCATGAGGTACTTCAGCACTCAGTAAAAGAATTTATATCAAAGAAATCAAAGACATGACCTTACCATAATCTTTAGGTTCTTATTTAAGGATAAAATTTTATTATGGAGGACTTTTCAGTCCAGATGATGAAGCTTCCATTTCTATGATCTTAGGCTAGAAAGGTTAGACTAGCAATAAGATAAAATTCAAAAAATAACTTAGAATAACTTCTTGTTTATAGAGTCTTTCCTTTTCTCTCTGGCTTATCCCTTAGTCCAATGAATCTTGAACTCTCTTCTTCACAGTTCTGCTGGAAGTTAAATGTCTTCTCTCCCAAATAAGTAGTTGAAAGCTGATTAGGTGGTGTAATCTCTTCTGACATAGGAGAAAGGGATTTAAAACCTTCTAGGCAGAAGAAAGGATGTGCTTTTCATTCTTCTTTACCTTGGGTAATGCTCTAACCACTCAACTACAGGGCAAAAGCTATCACTGATGAGAAAGCAAAATATGTTGCTACATTTGATGCGGAACATAGTTATCTGAGATTACCCCATTCTCTGGAAGCTTCTACAAGCAATGTAGAGAAAGGAGAAATATTTAGCTTATGGTTCTTGAATATGCTCTGAATATTCTCCAGCTTCTCCACTGTCCCATTGATCCAGTTTTGGATACCACTGTCCTACTGAACCACTTTTGGTTACTTTCTGAAGGATGACTTCAGGCTCCTGAAAATCCTGCAGTTTGGTAAGAAAATGATTTCCAGTACTGAGGCAACTTTGGACTTAGTCAGCATCTGAAAAATATTTTTCAGGAACTGAATTTCCAAAGCAAATTGCAATTCCCTGCAGTTCTAGATCTACTTCATAATTCCTTATGCTCTATCATGGGAGGATTTTTTAACCTTGCAATCAATTCAGAAACACACTTGGAAGCAAAGAAACTCAATAAAATAAACCCACGTGTCTTTTCATACAGATTTAAGCATTGTCTTCTCTGATTGGCATGTGATTTTCAAAAAAAAAAAGGAGGATATAATAAATGTGCATTAATACAATTATCTATAATTTTGCCTCATTACATAAATATATTTAGAGTCAGTAGACAACTTCCCGTAAATCTCAAAAGGAAAATTTTAAATCTATATTTCCACTTTTCTCTTAAAAAAAACCCAAAAACTTTACAAACAGAACTTACATATGGTTCTTCCTAGGTCAAGGCAAGATTAGACAAAGCAGCACTCAGCAGTGGTCTTGAAAATCCTGAAGAATATCATACAGACCAGAATTTCCTACCTGAGCTTTAAAATTCAAATTTGTTTTCACATTTTATTCAGACTCTGAGCTTTATTTAAAGGGGTTTTTTTATTGCATCTATAAAATATTTAAGCTTTAATATATACAGCATCATTATCCTACATTTTGAGAAGCATAAAAGCATATAAAAGTAATAGGTTCTTTGGCACACAAGAGAATTGATGCGTATGAATTGAATTTTTCTGTGTTCTATGAACTCACATTTCATGGAGACACCAAATTTATAGATAGAGAAAATCCCTCATCCAGTTTCAACTTTCATAGGAGCTTAACATAGAAACATGAAGGATGTGTGCTCCTAGTATCACCTTTGCAAATTAAATTTCAAGATGGAGATCATTAGAGAGTATGCTTGCAGGAGTGATGCTTTTTTTCTCGATACTACAATTTTATTTGAACACACGAAAGTTTGGCATTCTCTACGTTGTTTTAGAAAGCTAAGTTGCAGTGCATGTTATGCAATAAAGCTTTTTGGGATAATTGTTTAGCAACATAAGCAATTTAAGTTAAAGGATGACCATTTTTGTTATCAGCATATCAGTATCTTCTTAATTTCTATAACTCAAAACTTCCACAAAAAACGTGCTGCTAAAGAGAAAAGCATTTTAAATTGATTACCATTAGCATCTTTAAATAAATTCCTTTTATTTGTAGAAAAAAAATAACATTACAAAGCACCAGAATTATACAGCCCTTTTGGGTTACCTTCATGACCCTGACGTCACACATCTATAAAGCACAGTGGCACTCAAAGACCTCTTAAAAAGCAACCACCCAAACTGTGTCTCACTTTTTGAAACAGATTTTTGAATAGTTATTTCTGACTTTTTCACCAGTGCTCACGTAGAAAGGCAGCTGGATTCCAGTAGTCAAGTTGCTTTACTGTTCTCTTTCAGCAAGTCAGCAAGAGCGGGGGTTTTATTTGGCTACAAATCCTTAACTAAGGAATAAATTAGCTCAAATTAAACGGCAGCAAGGGAATGTTGAGGCAAACGAAACTGCCCAATGGCAATTTTTGAAATTTTCCATTTTGAAAACATTTGCAAATATACATGGATATAATTAAAACTCAAATCCAGAACAACAGCAGAAAATTACATCTAAAGAAGAGCAGGGGCTATAATTCTCTGTGAGGGTCCTCTCACAGGCTGCAATGTCATCCCCAGCTAACATACAGTAGCAGTCAAGCATGTGATCTACCTGGGAGTCTCAGTGGCAATACAAATAGGCTGCATCCTTTCACTCTTCTTTAAGGATATATCAATGTGCACTTAATTAATAAAAATCAGCATTCCCTCGTATTCACCCCTCATGTGCAGGATACTTTATTTGGCATAAAGCATGATTGGTCTGGTTCAGACTCATCCAGACTGATCTTTTATTCCCAGTCTCTAAGTCTGGATGCACAATAAAACACCACTTGCTCACTCTGCCATCAGCTGCTAGTTTTGAACCAGAGAACAAGGGAAAAGAGAAAGCTGCAAAGGGACTTTTTACGAGGATATGTACTGATAGGACAAGGGAAAAAAAGAGGGTAGGTTTAGACTAGATATTAGGAAGAAATTCTTCACTGTGAGGTGCTGAGACACTGGCACAGGTTGCCCAGAGAAGCTGTGGATGCCTCATCCCCGGCAGCATTCAAGGCCTGGTCTAGTGGAAGGTGTCCCTGGCCATGGCAGGGGCTTGAAACTAGATGATCTTTAAGGTCCCTTCCAACCCAACCCTTTCTGTGATTCTATGAAAGTACAGAAAATAGAAAATAAAAAAAATTAATAAGTAAATCAACCTTCCAAGCTTTTTCTAGACCTTTAAAAGTACAAACTGTGCCAATCTGACCTTTGCCATAAGAGAAAGAATGAAACAAAACTGAGTCCCTGGCTGTGTGACAAACCACTCCTCAACACAAGAGGGAATTTAGTGAGTCTTCCAAACACAGAGCCAGACAACTAACCTGCAATTTAGACATTCTCATAACTTCTTGTCAGTGTGCACAAGTAGTGTTATCACCTATAATTGACTAGAGGACTTCAATTATGCTGGTAAATTTAGCAATAATTACACCTTTTCCACCATTCAGGAATTACCTCCCAGGGCATGGAAATGTGTTTATACTCATTTCCAACAAATTCAGCATTCATGTGGTTGCTCAGCTACATGGGTTCACCCAACCATAACGATCTCATTCGTTATGTGAAGTGCTCCATGAAACAGTATCTTGAACTTCTCCTTGGTTTCTCAAAGAAACCAGTGTATCTAAAGGACAGTTTGTCTGGAACAGAAAAAAACCACCTCTCTCCTCCTGACATGGCAGAACTTATACAAAAAATTGATTTCCGCTGGCATAGGAAATGGGTTTTGTGGGGGATAGAGTGGCTGCTTGTTACTTCAAAAGAGTGTTTTTGAGCCCAAGAACTCATGTCCTTGCAGGGCAGTGAGGAAAATGAGCCATTCTTGACAGGTAGCAGATGGTATCACCTCACATCAGGAAAGCTCTCATCTACCACAATGGCAAAACAAGAGCTTTAGAGGAATAAAGCAGGCTGTGCCATGTAATTCACCAATTTTTTTCCCCCAATCAAATCTGGAATGATTTACAGTAGCATGCTACTGCTGCTGGTAATTTCCCCCCTTATTAGGCCTCACCTCAGCAAGTTTCCTGGGAGGAATGTCTTACCCTCCTGCCTTAGCCCCCAAGTATCTTCAGTCTTCCCTTGTGCACATCCCCTTCACCACCAGTAAGGGAAAGCAATAACACAGCACCTCCACAGGCAGGTGAAACATGAATATGACCCACTACCCAAAGGGAAGCCTGAAACAGGGTCACTTCATAAAAAAAGGGAGTGCTTATCTATGACACACAAACTGTGTAAGCAGCACTCCAGGTGCTTTCCTATCACTGCATCAGATTAAGCCCTGGCTGGGCTAGCCTTGCCTAGTGTTATCTTTCCCCTCCATTTTTTTCTTCTTATTAAAGGATAAGACTAAATTTAAACTATAGCAAATTCCTGACATTGGTCCTATAAAATAATGCATGAATAATACCTTTCATTACAAAAACTTTACAGAATAAAACCTTTTAAAGTCTGTGTGGTAAACAAAATATGAGTACTTGCTGCTTACACAATAAAAAACCATTTTACTATGTAGCTAAGATAAGCCAAGAACACATGTAATGCTGGAAATTGTTTTTCATAGTGGCAGCACCTTTAGAAATTAACTGCGTCTTCTTAAAAACTTTCTTTCTCCACATCAAACACTTGTCAGGAGTGCTGTGGCTGCTCTCTTAGGAAACACAACCACCTCTACAGGACCTAATCTCTTTGTGAAGGTTAATTAGCTTAATGCAGGAAATAGTCTAGTGGAGTTGGGGATTTCTTCTTCAAATAAATGAGTCAGAGACTTGAGTTGGTAAGCATTGCCTGAGAAGCTGTGGCTGTTGGATGTGACACTTTGAACAACAGAGCATCACTATATAAAAGAAGGGACAGTAACACTCTAGAAGTTCAACCTGAGCTAGCTATTTGTTAAGTTTCTTATTAAACACTTAAAAAACCTGGAATGGCCTCATTTGGGGGGTGAAATTGCTTCCTGCTTACTTCTGTTACACTCTTATTTTGTTCAGTACAAACCTAATCTGAACCAGAATGTAGCTGAGGTTAGGATTTGTGAATGAGCTGCAGAGACTCACATCTTGTCAAGACTCCGATGCTTCAGTCAGAGGATTTTTCATCATGGCATATCAAACCACATTACTTTAATTTGCAGTATGCAAGAGAGTAAAGAGAATTTGTATTTGTTGCATACGGATTGGACAGTCAAGGTTATTGCACACATTTAAGATCGTAAGACACTGATCTCTGAAGATCAGAACCTTAAAACCACAGCTTATTTGGGCATCGCAAACCTAATTACCCCAAATCATGTCACTTATGGAAACACTTATTTAGAAGATTATTTTAAAACAGGCAATTTAGGTCTCAGTCAGGATTTGATTTGCATTCCTTTTTTAATTTATGGAGTTTACATTTCTTCTGCATCTTACCCCGATATATTTTCTCCCCAGCCCACATCTGATTTTCAAGAGCTGTAAACTGAAAGCCACCATGCAAACAATCCTGTTGATATAGGAGTAAAAGTTAACTCACTTTTCATCAATACGGTAACAGGAGAGGCAACTGGATGCACACATGGTCTGATAAGTAAAAAGATCACTTTATTGGATGTCTTAGAAAAAGGATTACTTTAAGGGGGTATTATATAGGCTTGATGAAAACATTTCATATGCAAACCTGTATTTCTGATTGTTTCAGTAGCTTGTGCAGTGCTTGTTTGGACAGTTTCCCAGGGATTTCCTGCTTTATTAAGGAGACCGCATCCTGGAGCAGAGTATTTACAAAAGTTACCTACACAATTAAATGAGATAAGTAAAACACATGGAGGAAGCCTCTGATACCAGAGGTATTACTCAGAAAAAATCCCCAAGTTTAATAGGGAAAGATTAACATTACATTTTTTTCTTCTTTAGCTATAAAGACTATTTTTAAGCCACCAGGAAAAGCCGTTTGCACATACATATGAGAAAAATTAAAACTTAGTCAGAAAATACAGAAAAATTAGGTGTGTTTACCATATACTGAGCACTACTGTGTTTTAGAAATTGGGACAAAATGCAGTCCCTAGTGTAAAAGCACCACCTGGCAAAAATGGCTGCTGGCAAAACTCCGAACCAGAACTTGGGTTGCTGACAGAAAACTACAGATGACTTCAGATTATTTTACAATTTTTTTAACTGAATTTAAATTCTGTTCTCATTGTTTTAGGCCATTAGAAATACCACCACAGAACAGTGCTTCCAGGTGAATCAACTATCTTTTTTGTAAAACCTAATTATTTCTAATAATTTCAGCCAGACATTGCTTAAATTCTTGTTAAAAGGATGTTAAGAGCAATTAAAGATTTTTTTTTGCAAAAGGTTAAAACTCAATTAAAACCACAAAAATCTATTATTACATTTGTTATGAGCTGCTTAAAGCATAATTGTATACACTGTATGCTAACAATTCCACTTCCTATTTAGAAGCATTTCATTTAAAAATACCTTTAATAATTTTAAAAATTTAAAGTTATTGTTCAGAGAAACTGTCACAACCAAAAAACAATCACAAAAGTTATTAAAATAGAAAACATTGCTTAAAACTTAAATAGCAGATAGTCATTCATAACACTGATAATATACCAAACACTTGCAAATGCCAACAAAAACAATTTAGATATAATTTCTATTATTTTTTGTTACCCTTCACGTTATTCTTCATTACTCATATAATAAATCAAACTAATTCTAAAACAATCACAGCTTTGATTAAAACAATGCTGGTTCCTGAAAAGGGATATATGGAAGGATGGCTTTAATTGATACCATTCAAATCCTTTGAGTTTTGTTATTGCAATAATCAGCAAACAGTAGAAAGTCACCACTGGACAATTCTGCAGCACTTTCAGAAGACTGACAGCAAACAAAGCGAGACTGTGGAGGCAACACAGTTCATGAAATATGAGTACAATGACAATTCTACATGCATTAGAATTTTTAAATGAAACTTTGTTAGGATGGTTCAAAGCTCTTGATACTGTTTAGATGTTCCAGGCTACCTGAATTTTCTTACAGCAGTGGCAGGTCCAACATAACACCTACAGGAGGTAGACCTGTAATTTCTGGAGTGGCAGCATATCCTATCACTCACAACAGTGTGAGCTTAATGTTAACTAGAATCTGGATTCCCCCAATCTGTTCTCTGTGTATCAAGTTAGTTGTTTGTATTTTTAATTTTTCTGCCAAACGTTAGATCAGGCAAATTCCTTCAGGACAAGAAAAACATTCTGCTATACACCCTAGGCACTCCAGCAAGCAGCAGTGCTCAGCAGACACAGGATATACTTTATGAATGTACCTTTATGTTCTCCAGTAACCATTATTAAAAAGACTAATTCATTCACGTGCGGAGTATCTAGAAACAGCCTTTAATATGTTACTGCTGCAAAGATATTGTGAGAATTCTTGCCAGTCTTGGCTGACATTCAGCAGATCGCTGCGTTTCTTTACCTCAGTTTCTCCAACTGTGGATGTGGGCACATTTGCGAGAAACCAAGAGCTATAGACAAAAAACACTGCAAGAAGCACAGTGGATTTTAGACACCTTTTAATAATAAGTGATAGTTTGCTCATCATTCGGTAAATGCATTAGGTATCCGCAAAAAGTAGCAACTCTGCAAAGTAGCAACTTTGTTTTCAACTTGTTAGAAGATGCCTTACACAAGCTGTAGTTTTTCTTCTCCCTCATCTCTTGCATAACTTCATTTTGTCTATAAGCATTGGTGTAATTGCAGTGATCAGGGGTTTCTTGACGTGTCCCTAGTTGTTACAGTTTTCCCTACCTACAAACAGAGGTGCAAGGCAGAGGGGTACACACTCTGATAAAGTTCGTCCTTCTTCCAACCCATTTTTCCCCTTTCTTACATTTATCTAATCTACTTGAGATGCAGCTATTTTGCTAACTGGCCTAATCAGGAGCCCAGCTTATTGCATTACACATATGGTAGTGACCACAGGCCAATTACCTCTTCAAATAGACCAGGCACATGTAGTTGTATGTGTGATTCCATAAACATGAGAAGGCTGGAGTACAAGTCTGTGTTGCCAGCAGCAATTTTGTCTGCTTTCACAGTAGCAAAACAGAACCATACTTAAAGAGACCAGCAAACTCCTCCTGCCTTTGGAGCTTACTAAAAGGGGGCCCCAGCTCAGCAGTTTGGACACCGAGTGGCAAACACCATCTGTATCCTTTTCCCTTCCATAAAAGGAACCTTTATAGGAGTGTAAAGGAAAACAAAGAAAGATTACTACCAGTAGTTATAAATGAATAGTTAATCATCCAATAAGAATGTGAGTTCTCTCAAAGACATTGTACTAAAGAAAATTAGTACAAAATACATAGCTGTTGAGCAAGGGTGCTCCAATAAGCAAGTGATAACCTCAAAAAGCCAAATAAAAATCTCTCCCTAAGCCAATTTTATAGCTATTATTAAAATGTAACAAGGGAAAAAAAAAAGGTTTAAACTAGAATTTTTATTTTGCTCATTTTACTTAGGCTAATCTTGAGCTTCCCGTATTTCTCCTTTCTGGTCAGAAAAGCTGAAGCACAGCAAACATGTCTACATGAGATTTGCTGACAGAATTCTAAAGCCAGTAAAATGCAACAGATACTGCCAGGGGCACTTATAAAAGCCTATTTTTTGGTGCTGTTTTCAGTTAGCCAGCCCTAGAAATCAACATCGAGAAGAAAAATAAACACAGTTTTGACATGTACAGTACCAAGAATTAGCTTTGTATCCAGAGGAAGAACAAGCCATTTAAAGCAGAAATCAGTGGATTAAATATCCGAACAGCTTAGGCTGCATGTTTATTCAAGCTGCGACAAGAAGTCAGTCCGTGAAGCAAAGGCCCTTCATTGTGAGTTTGTGCTCCACACTAACAGCTCTAACAGCTTTAAGTTCTTTTTTGTTTAGGAGTTTGTTTGTTTCTAAAGAGAAGGAGAATGTAATTGACCCAGTTGGAAGCAGCAGGCTGCTGTCGGAAAAGCCTCTCTAGCCATACACGAGACATCAGCACCACCAAGAGGCAGTCAACTGCTACTCAGAGAACACCGAGTAACTAAAATCCAGCATTTGGTACCTCCATTCCCCATCACCTGTAGCATACACAGGCAAAGCGTCCTACATATATATGTACACTTATGTATAAAGACACAAATTTAGGTTATTTCAACAAAACTTTCTTTTTGCCTATCCCTTGGAACATTCCCAATGAAACGTACATCATCTGATGCTGAAAAATTCTGTTCTTACGTATCTGGTTACTTGAACTTCCACTGCGAAAACATCTTCATAGCTTGACTGATGTGAAGGTAAGTTAGCGCTTGGTTCAAGAGAGGCAGTTAAAGCTTTTAACTGGAATCATGCCAATCTAACTAGATCTGTCTTATCACTTATTGCTACTAGGTGTAAAGGTATATGCATTTTTAAATAGAAATAATAAGACAGGGAACATGCGGGGACTTCATATCAAGTACAATTGTTTGAAATGAATTTGGAATAATTCCATTCAACTTTCTATTTTAAGATTTTTTTAAGAACCTTACTTGCTTTCTGAAAAAACATCAAGTTTTCTAGTAAGTTCATCTTTTTAGTGTTTTAAAGACAGCAGTAAGTTGAACTAATATAAAAAGCCCAGATCAGATCCCTCAAAAAAAAATTGCAAGTAGTTTGTGTGCCATGTCATCTAAATATTTTTCCTAGAGATTACTCATTAGGGTAGTGGGAATTTTCTACTGTTGAGCACAAGTTCTTGACATCTCAGACAACCTTTAGT
Organism: Empidonax traillii; assembly: GCF_003031625.1. Taxonomy (NCBI): domain Eukaryota; kingdom Metazoa; phylum Chordata; class Aves; order Passeriformes; family Tyrannidae; genus Empidonax; species Empidonax traillii. The sequence goes on along the minus strand of NW_020955421.1, from coordinate 631,447 downwards.
TTCTCAACCACAAACTGTTTCTCCCTGTACCTCTCTTATGCTACAGCATTCGAAGGCACATCAGGAAAACCCTTCTGAAAGCAAGTATATGAAGCCATTGTAGCAATTTCAGCTCCTGCACCAAGGAAATACGAATTTTAAGTAAGTATTAGCATATGTAAGGTTATACGCCTCAAGCAATTTTCATTTCTAGCATTTTTTTTTTTCAGTCCTAAATAGTCATGGTTTGTAATTATTCACTAAAAAAATGGATATTTGGATACCAAATAGCAAATCTTGAAAGATATCAGCACTTTGAATATGCAGCAAATTTAGAATGTTACATTTCAACAAAAAGATCGATGTTCATTAAACTTCGATTCCATCTTTCACCATTTTCCCAATTTAAAAGTATTCCCCAATATATGTCTACTTTAAACTAGATGAAATTATCTTTACTCTCACCTTCAATTGGCAAACATGCATGGTCTGTTTTCTTCTGTGTCAAAAATTATTTTAGGCATTGCAATCAATTTTGATTGACTTAAGGTCTGCAGATTTCATTACTCTTGTCTGACAAGAGCAATGCAACACATGGTAGAGCTTTTCTTCCCAGGTTCTAATGATAAGCATACCATGTGACCTCCCCTCTCCTCAGGATCAGATAACTTCACATAGCCATTGTAAATTTAATATTTTAATTTGCTTATATTAATGAGAAATCTATGTATTTTTTTATAATACTTGGGACTTTGAGTCTGCCTTCTCCAGGTAACACTACACAAAAAAATTATTTGCTCAACCTGAGTTTAATCTGATTCTGCAAGGGGATGGAATGTTCTGTGAAAAAACATTTACACAAGGAAAACAAAAGGTTAGTTTGACTCTCAGGTGTCTGGCATTCCCAATGATCTACGACATTTTAGATGACCATGTGTAGGCAAAGTCACTAAAATTTCTCATTATCATTAGAAGAGCCAATAGAGAAAAAAACTAAAACAGAACTCCAAGTCAGACTACAGTAACTTCATCTGAACAAATTCAACCTGTCTCAAAGCAGCACAAGAGGCATTAAGCACTACAACCTATACTGCTGCATGAAAAACTTTTTCTGCAGATTTATGAACTGCTTTGATACTAGCATGTTACTCTATGACCTCAAGATTATTGTAGGATTCTTTGTACAAGATCCATTTTAGAAATTTAAGCCACATTACATTTAAGAACTCTAGAACTATAGAATCAAAATGCAGTTATCAGCCTAGATGCAGGGGTTTAGGATAACCAAGAGCTTCAAATACACACTTAAGGTCTGGGGCTTTTTCATATTCAGTGTCTTAATCAGCTGAATATGGATGCATCTTTAAAAAGGCCAACATTAAAAAATTACTGTACACAGTTAAGTAATTTTAACTCTTTTCTTTGCAGAATATAAAACTCTCCCCCCAAATTTGCTTAACTACACTTATATTTTTGATAAATCAAAATCTATGTGGAAGAATGATTCTGCAAATTAATCCCTTAAGGCAAAAGAACAAACAAAACCATTTCATCTTTGACTTATTTTATTAACACAACAGCTAAGTCAGAGTTAACAGTGCTGAAGACTCTCTGTTCATCATGCAAGAAATATACTTAGTTTTAATCGTTTCCTAACTACGCTACTCAGAGACAGTATGGGATTTTTGCATTCACAGGGCAGAGCATTTATTAACTCAAGCCTTGTCTCAAGTGTGGCACAATCAAAATGTTCTGAACAGCTGGTTAGGAAGATAGCCAAGATGCAAGAAAGATGTCTGAGCCTCCTTTTCAAGGGCAGCCAACTCCTGTACCGTAGGTGCCAGAATATCCACATGGCCTTTATAAAGTCCACCTGCCAAAAGACACACAATGTAGATGATGTGTTCAAAGCCATTTTTCAGTAGAACTAATAATGCTTAACCACAGTCATTCGGAATGTTAAAGTAACTTAGTTACTTTGTTGAAAAAAACAACATAAACAAAACAAAACCAGACCTACACACACTCTCATCACTTGCAACCCACAGGCTGCATGCAACGAATGCAGAAGACAAAGAATGAGAAGCTTTTCACAATCTATCATTCTGTAATTACACAGGAGACAACCAGGACACTGAGCACCGCAAGCAGGTAAGCACAGCAAGGTAACGCTAGAGTAGTTCATTGCTTACCACCCAGAGCTCTTTTCTGCCCATATGTAACTTTCCCATCAAAATCATCCACTGGTACTTTTATGTCTGGTTCAATTTGGGCAATAGTGCAGTTTAAGTGTTCTTCAATCTCCCCCAGCAACTAAGGGGAAAAAAAAAAAAAAAAAGTTTTCAAGTACCCTTATAAGTCCAAGACTCGTCAAACCACCACTCTGAACAAGTCACATTCAAGTGCATTTTTAACAGAATGGTACACAGACATTTTCAACAACTTGGTCACAGACACCAAAGACTAACACATTTTTTGTCGCTCAAACAGACAATACAAGTTCATTTCCAATGTCAGTATGTTTTTACCCTACCTAGAAGCCATTATTTCACATTCTACCCTACTTACATGAACAATGCTACTTTATAACAGAGCTCAAACCACGTTTATTTTACCACAGATGATGTATGATTTACCCCTTATTATAGCAAGAAGGGAAGTATTGCTTTTTAACAAGCATCCATGGTTGGTATACAAATCCCAATGAAAGTCTATTCAAGCGACAGTATTTCCAGGTTAGAGAAACAACAGTTTTAAGTTACTTACAGCTTTGCAACAAACCATCTAAAGAAAAGTGTGTAACTGACATCCCATAACTCTTAATAGATTTTGATCAGAAGGACTACAGGAAAGTTGAAAATAAGACTCCAACAGAATTAGCTGGGAATACTAAAATAAACTTCTATAATTAAACAATTTATAAAACATACAAATTGCAAAATTTTCTAATTTCTTCTTCAAATGGAATCAAGTTATAAGGACCCCAAAGCTAGCTTTGTATTTCAAATAGCTAAACAAAGAACTGTATCTTAGAGTTTTTTAGAGGAATTAGAATATTCTGGTTAAGCAAAATGTTTACCTGCATCTCATTGTACCATATGGTACAACCTCCTTCTTCCTTCAGTCTAGTATTGTAACACCCCTTTCCACGACTACTGCATACATGATACCAAACCTAGAAACAGGAAAAAAACAACTTGTAAACTTTGTGAAATATAGTTGAGTATGTTTATTTTGACTAATTATAGCATGAAGAAGAATTCAGGTATCTGTTTAAAAACTTTTTCAATTAAGCACAGACAAACAATCACTTTTTCAGTGCAGGATGTTAAAGTCAAATACCAGTCGTGGATAGAAATTCAGATGTTCATCTTTGGAGTATAATTACCTTTTCTTTCTCTTTTGCCACAAGGGAGATTGCCAAACCCATCCTGAAATATTAGGGGAGAAAGGAGAGAGAAATGTATTTCAGTAACTGCTGTTAACTTGTGAAACAACAGAAAGTATCGAGAAATCACAGTGACTTCTCTGGACACAGACATACCTCTCAGCTCTGCCTACTCTCCCAATTCGATGAACATAGTTCTGTTTTTCATCCGGGAGAGTCACATTGATAACTGTGCAAGACAGAGACAATCCACAGAGAACAGAAGATTTTTTTTTTTTAATATATGAGCTAAGGTCAGAGACCAGACACCTAAAATAACACTCTGATTGCTGCAATTCCTCTCCTTAGCCCACGTACATACTTTGTTCTATTGCAACAGTTACAGACATCATTACCTGCAATATTTTACACTTAAGGCTTCCACTCTCAAACTGCTTTTTTCCATGATTACTTTTTGGCAAGAATGGAAACCCAAATGAAGAATCCCAAACAATGCAAATCATCATCAGGTATTTGAGAAGGTATGGTGAACAACTCATTTAAAAATTGTTTAGTTTAAGCCTTTAACCTCTACATCATTTTAAGTTATGCTATAGGTGATACTTGTTTTAACTAGTGGACAGGACTGCAAATATATTGAAGCTCTGTGCAATTCAACAGCTTAAATTTAAAGTTATATCTTACCATATGGAACACCATGAATATCAATTCCTCTAGCAGCAACATCTGTGCAGATCAAGAAACGGACATCTCCTCTCTATAAAAACATAGCTGTAAGTAAGTGCTATGCTAAATAAAACAAACAAACAAAAAAAAGCACAGTCCTTTGGGCCTACTTCACCTTTAATTGTCTCCCTACATTTAGGAACACTTCGAATAAAGCATGAATAGCTTGGCTAATTTACACCCTTCTTTCTTTCCCCAACAGCACGAGGCAAGTATAAATTGATGAAGAGCTTATTCAAAACCAAAGTTAAATATTTAAGTAATATTTTTTTAATAATCAAGTAATAAAATCTTTAAAAAACAATGTAATTGCTACAGAGCTTAAAGTTAGTGGGCTTATTTGAAACAAAACCTATCTTCTCAATTCAAACTCACAAAGGTCATACTGACTGACAGTACAGACTTCCATCTACAGAAACTGTGCCTCACCATTTCAGGAAGTGGGACACAGAGCATATGAATGCAATTTATTTTAAACGGAGAACTAGGAACACTACCAGATAAATTCAGATATTGGCAAGTGAGGAGAAAGCCTTCAAGAATCTGCTACATCACCTTAAATCTTTCCAGGTTTTGCTTTCTTTCTTGAGGTTTTCTGTCACCATGCAGACAGACACATGAGAACTGATGTCCCTTCCTATCAGGGCCTGAAAGATTAGACACGCACTAGTAACATCACCTATGACACAGAGCTACAAAGAACTTGGGAAAAAAAAAAAGTACGTTTTTTGAGCAAAAGTCTCAACTCAGGGAAATTTCACTTATTTTTTATCAATTACTGAGAGAGGCAGTGTTGGGGGACAAAAACATAAGGCAAACAGTTAAACACATTTCCTCCCTCCTCCCCAGAGGAAATTTGTGCAGGTATTTCTCCTCAGTCCTTCCTACTCTAGATCTCCCCCTTTCTTTAAACGTGTGTCTTCACCTCTCCTCACAAGTCCCCTTTCACTGTTCCTGTGTTTTCTCCCACCTTTCTTCATGTATACACTTGTACACACACATTTCTTCCCCTATCTCTTGCCCTTACCAACTATCACTTTTACTAATATATGTTTCAGCAGAGACACAATATATTCTTCTCACTGGTTCAAATTTTCGTGCACAGTGGGTTGTTTCCAGCCATTTCAGAGCTGTCTGGAACAGGTACAGGGTAGTTCGTGGCCTTCTGCCACAAAGGGCACCCCTGCAGCTCCCTGCTACGAAACCCTGACTTTAATGCCCAGTCAGTATGTAAAAAAACTGAAGCACCATTTTATTTGTGTGGGGTTGTAATACTGGTGAACTTTTATCATAAAATTTTGGTGCTGAAATAAACAGGAAAGTGAGCAGAATAAGGTTTACACAAAAACTATTACCTCCACCCTGCTGGATAAAGTACTGCTCCATATTATCACAGTCTATTTTAGTCCTGCAGAAAATAATGGCTTGGTCCATCTTGTGCTCTTTGATTGCCCGAACAGTGTATTCTCCTTTTAGAATTTTAATAGCTTCAGACCACATTTCTAAATAAAAGTAAACAAGTTATTTCACTCAAATTGTTTAAAAAAGTGAAGAGTCTTTGAACTGCACATATTTAAAGTTTTCTCCAGCCTTACAGCAGACAAATTTTTACTATCAGAGCAAGTAAGATAAGCCTCTTCCCTCCTGTTGCAGCAAGGTGATATAATACAGAACTAAAAAAACCACTCAGAAGTTTCAGGTTTTGTCTTATACACACCAACAAATACCTGCTGTTTTACAAATCTGCAAAATATACATTCAAGTCTTTCTTTTCCACTCTCCCAATTCCAGAAACACATTTCTCTTAACAACTGTAAAAATGTAGAAACAGAAATTTGGAGAAACATGACTAGAGGCCAGTATCTACTATAATTTACCTTTACTTCATAACATTTACAAAGGAGCATTTCAGAAGCCACTACTTCTTAACATTTACAGAGGAATATTTCCTAAGCTATTACTTAACTAGTGTTGATGATTACCTGGAGTGTTAGCGCCAGGTCGGGTATTGTCCTTTGCATGCACTTCATCAGTCTAAGAAAAACAAACAAAAAAGCCATCAAGTCATCAGTCCACACTTTACAGAGGAAATGCTTAACTCCACTAACTTATAACTAGCAAGAAATTAAATTTTAAAAGTAATCTTGGCATTCTGTTCTCCCACTAGAAAAATTAATCTACCTTTAGCTACAGAAAAGTCTTAAGTTTAAGCATGAAAAACTTGCTCATAAAAAAGGGCAATAAATTTATTTATGTAGACACTGGACAGAAAACACCTTTCAACACAGAGGGAAGAATTAAAAATACTCAAACCCAGGGGAAAAAAAAAGGTATTGTAGAACATGGCTAAATCATATAACCACAGCTGTTCTTCATCTTTTTCCCTATGCTAGGCTGAATCAGATATTAACCTAAAACCCAAGAGAAATAAAGTCACACTAAGACTTGAAGAAAAGGTACAAACAAACCTAACAAATATTCTAGAAATAAGAGGTTAAGATACAGCCCAGGTTATTCAGAACTTGAAGACTTAAGACTTGAACAACAACCACCACCTTCTCACATGGAGAGGTGTTAGGTAAATGTAGAATTTAGAGTCTCAGATGTAGTCTGATGTGAAACCAATTCTTCCAAGAATTGCTCATCTCGTGTTCGTTAGAGACAAAATTACCTCCCAGAATGATCCATCTTGGCAGGTTTATTTCCTCCTCATCAGTCAGAAAAGACAAGTACTAACTACAGTTAGGCCACAGACCATTAACTGTGAAATGAGTGAAAAACCAGTGCAGTGCCATTCTTCTCTAGTGCAAATCAGACTGTACTTTATCAAGCTCTTCCTCAATCATGTTTGTAAGACTGAGCTGTTCAGCAACAGTGTTGCTACATCATCAATATGATGCTGACTACCATGGAACAAACCATTTCAGATATACTAAGCTGTTCCAATAGCCAGCGAAGATCCTTCAACGTTATGCCCCTGTTCTGAAGGTTAAATAAGTAAACACAGAAAAACAACCTTAATTTTCACTTACTCTGATATGATTCTTGCCGAGCCTTTCCCAGAGTTTATCAGCTTTTGGATTTACAGGCACAACTACATGGTGTACAGTTTCAGGGACAGAATCTTCTCCTTTCAGATCAACCCAGGTGGGAAAATGCATGATCTTTTCAGATAGTTTTTTCACATCAAAAGAGTGGAGTGTTGCAGAGCACACAATCACCTGAGAAGAGACATATGGATACCACTGAAGATAAAGATTTTCCTAACCCAAAAAAGATGAGAGTAGAACTGGAAGAATGTTATGTAGTTGAACAGCATAATATAGCACAACAGAAAGAGTCCCTGACTGGGACTCCTCCACACCTGAACCACTCACCTGGCAAGAGTCAAGACAAAATAATTTGCTTAACTATTCTCCTACAAAGACCCAAACATTTAACAGGAAGAAAGCAGAACTATTGAAAGCTGATGAATCAAGATTATTAGCACATTAGAAATCATAACATGTAGTCACTCATTTTTCAGATACGTTTATATCTAATAATTCAAATTAAAAACTGACAACTGCTAAGTCAAAGCAGAGCACATGGCTAACAAAACCAAACCCATAAAAAGGCAACAAAATCACAAACACATTTTATACCTGAAGTCTCTTCCCATCTGAAGTTATCTGAGGAATTTGACTGTGGATCCTGTTTATGAAATCTGAGTATCCCTGGAGGAGAAGGCCATCCTACATGTGAATAAAAGAAAAGAAATAAAGCTGTAATTCTTTGTCATTCCTCAGTCTGTACACTTAAGTAAGCAATACACTTATACTCTCAAAAGGTCTGGTCTCCCTTTTAATTAGTTGGATAGGTCAATGCATCACTGGGACATTATTACTAAGGAGAAAATGACACAGTAAAATTTGGAGTATTTTCAAGTACAGCTGCTGTGCTTCACAATAAGATCAGCAACTTCTCCTAATTAATACCCCAAGCCATTTAATCTTCCTGAATATTCACTTGTACTACAACAGCTCAGAGAGCTGCACTTATTTCACAGCATATTGACTCCAGCATGCATTGGTTTCAAGACCTGCTGGGTTATCTAACATTCTGATCGTGTTGTTGTCCTTCAAGTTCCCTGCACAGGGACAGACTTCATTACCTTGTGATCACAGTTTGAAATATATTTCTCTATCAGAAAATTTTCAAACAGACTTAACAGAGAGGCTACAAGGGGAAAAAAAGTATGTAGGTTACCATGGTTGCAAACAACAAGAGGATTAAGCTGGAACAGTCTATACATAGCTAACTGGTGTTCCACTGAAATATCAAATACTGTAGAACAATGATGTTTCATTGACTCTTTTTGCAAATATCATATTGCATTTAAAACAGAATTTAAGCAGCACTGAGTTGTCTACATACAGCTTCATCCAGAACCAGGAACCGAACTTGAGATAAATTAATCTTCCCTGTTGAGACCAGGTCATCCAGCCTTCCAGGAGTTCCAACAACAATATCCACCTATGAAATACAAAAAGAGTATGAACTGGTCCCATAGGTAACTAGAGGCATTACCAGTTTTATCTAAGTTTAACATCACGAGACAATTATCGGTATAATGTCTTATTTTCTATTGATCATAACTTCATAAAATGCTCAAGTAATTTGGGTTGGAGGGAGCTCTGAGATAATCTGGCCTCCATTCCCATCACCTCATGCAGATCAAGGACAGTTTCCAAGTTGCTTTAGGTTGATGCCTTATACAACTTTCATTACCTTTAAAGAGAGAGATCCTACAACCTCCCTTGGCAACCTGCATTTTCTATGGCCATTTCATTGTTCTATAAAACATTGTTTCTGTGGACATTTTATTAGAAGAATCTGCCTCAGGGAGGAAGCTCTTCCATATTTTGGAAAATGTTGTGCCCCTTCTCCCCTCCCGTGCTCCCCAAGTAGTTTAACTTTGCTATCTAAAGCCAACAAAGAGATTTGGGATTAAATAGGGATAAAATAAATTTAACTTTTCTCACAGTGGAAGAACACAAAGTCTATCAACTATAGAAATAACTTAGGATTTTGCCAGACAGAAGAGTTCACCATCATGAATTTAGAATTCACATAAAAGTCTATTAATCTTGCAGTTCAAGCAACCTTAAGAAAAAACTTATATTTTGGCAGCTAGAATCACAAGAAAATTTATCAGCAGCGAGTTCTCATTTCCAAAATGGAACGCTTAACTAAAAAAAAGACTGTTCTCCCTACAGGATGACTGAATTGATTGTGCATTCCATGCTGCTCAAGCCAGACCAGTTTCTTCTATGTAGAACTGATTTGTAGTGTAGGTTGACCTTGATAATTGCAGACCAGTTTTAGTTACATAAACATGGAACTGAAGTTAGCAGAAAAACTGTCTTGTTTGTTAAGGACAAATGGCAAAAAGTTTATCTTAAAATTTTCAGGAGTACTGCGTCTTCAACAGGATTTGATTAAGTACCAAGCACTTGTATTGACAATTGCCATGGAAGTAGAACTGCTAAACTGGTGCAACATGAGCTTGTTATGAACTACACATTTTCTTTTTAGCAGGTTTACAGGAGTTACAGGAAGTACTATTACTATTCCCTAGCAACATCATGAGTTATTCAGAACCCAAGCTATTAAATCATATGAAAAAAAAATACAACTTACTCCTTGTTCCAGTACAGAGAGCTGATCTCTTGCAGCAACACCACCAATAATTAGCAGCTCCCTAAAATTACATCAAAATATTTCACTTTTACTCCTTTATTATATTCAGAAGTACAGTAAGCATCTGGCTGAACACTAGTTCTTTTATTAGTAGCTGATGATTAGCAGCTCTAAAGAGTAACTTTAGGAACAAAATAATAGGAAAAAATTAATTTTGAAATTCATCCCATGATATGTAGTGTATTTTAATTCAAGTGAAAGATTTGTTACAGAATTGAATTTTATTTCTTTATCACTGTTGTAATTAAATCCATTAACACCATAATCAATTTAGTCTCACAAAAAAATTTGTTGCTTGAGAATACCTTAAAAAAAACATAAGTTAGTTTAATAAAGTCTCTTGTGTTCCTGAAAGTTAGAAATGCAAATAAGATTAAACCAAGTGAATCCTACTTTATAGCTTGCCTTTTCCCATTGCTAATCCTCTGCAATTCTAGTAAACTTCTAGTAAAATTCTAGTAAATTTCTAGTAAAATTCTAGTAAACTAAACTGCAGTTTAGTTTTAGAAGCACAATCAAAATAAAAACAACTTTAAACTAAAGCCACTTGGAGATTATTAATTTTTCAGAATTGCATCTCCATGATAACTTGTCCTGTAAGCACATTAAACAGACCAGATTGTTGGAGATGAAACACAAAATGAGGGGGTAGAGGGAGATGGGGGCACAGGAAGATGTTCAAGAGAGACGGGTAGTAAGCAGATATTGTTTTTAGTCAAGAAAAGCACATGAAGTAGCATATTAATTATCATCACTGATAATTTAAGAAATCCCACCCACCAGATCCGTCATACCAGAAAAAGGTAGGCCACAGATTAAACACAAACTGCACCCCTAAGCGGTCTGACTGTAGATGAAAGGTCATGAGGTTGGCCGGTAGCAGGTTATTACTGTAACTATTATCAGTAGCACTGCAGATTAAGGTCCATTTAGCTACAGAGGGGAACACCACCCATGCCCCCATGAAGACGCATGCATGGACAATACCATAAATGCAACTAACAGATTCCCTGTTACCTTAATTTGGGATTATCAACATATTTTTTGAACTGCTTCACGTTGTTCAAAGTTTGTTCTGCCAGTTCTCTTGATGGCTCTACAATCAATGCTTTTGGAGCATTTGGAAGGTTCTGTGTTTGAACCACTTGTGCATTTCCTAAGTGAAAAAAAATTGCCATTATAAGACAAACTACATTCCTATCCTGGAATTTTTGACCGGAAAGTAACTTGGGTTTTCTATTGATAATGGAAACAGTGTAATTGTAAATTTTCCATTAAAGGGTGATATTATTGCTCACTCAATCATGAATAGCTTCAGCTTAATATTCAGAAATTACAAGTGGGTATACTAGTCGTGCAGGATAATTCATTTTATTGCAGAGCATAAAGACCCACAATTGTTTTTAAGATAACACTGTTGAGTAACTTAGCTGAATTTGTCTTTTTATCTGATGCATTTCTAAATTCAAAGAGTTAAAGATTATTGGTGGTTTAAGAGGAAGAAAATTTGGTATACTTTAAAGACAGCACTAATATCTCTTCATTACTGCTTTATTTAAGATCTTATTGGTAGCAATTAGATGCTCTGTAGCACAACCTGAATACAGAAACAAGAGAAGCATAAAAAAAAAAATCTAACCCACCTGAATGCTGTGATTTTACAACACTACCATCAGGAGCCTTGCAAAGGCCGACATAGCCATCTTTTGGTGGAAACTTGAAATCTTCTTCACCAAAATTGAATTTCAATTCAGCGTTCTAGATTTAAACAAATTCGTGTCATACAGACAGATTCAAAAGACCATGTAAAATGAGAAACAATTCAGTAGTGAGAAACCAGCTAGACAAGGAAGAGGAGAAGGGTCTCCTTTTTTCCTTCCCATCTTACACATTTCTCTTTCCCAAGTTGTCTCAGAAATCTTGCTAGAACTTTAAAAAACTCAAACAAGGAAGCAAAAAAAAAAAAAGAAAAAGCCAAGAGAACCAAAGCACTTTTTCTAAACTTGTACATTTCTCTAACCACCTACACGTTTTGCTAAAACCTTTACTTCTTGAGAGATCAACCCAGAAACACTAACTCCAGAAAGACATACTACTACATTACTGAAATGTTAAGAGTTCAGCAGAAATGAAACAGGAATTCTGGCACTTTCAAGCTAATTGCTTATATCTGTTGAGTCTTAGTATATCAAATTTTAATACACACAAGATACTAGAAATTAGTTATCCATGCTATTTTACCCTTATATTCAAGTATTAAAATTTTAATTTAAATATTTAACATAAATGGTACTCAAAGCTAACACACATCAAGACCACTTTAGTAGTGGATACTAGTAGACCAAAGAACACTGAGCACAACTAGAGTAACTGTAGGTCCCTATGTGAATTTTACACCTAAGTAGTTTGTTATCAAACCCAGAACAATCATAATGATCTTGGAGATCTGTGATATTCCCAAGTTACCTTCAGTACACAAGCTGCAAAAAGTGCTTGGTTCTTTAAGTGTGGTGGGATTTCAAATGCAAGGCCGAGGTCCTTTCCTGAAAGTAGGATTAGTTCAGTCAGACTCTGCATGTGTGTGCATTCCAATCCCTGCCCCTCACCCAATACAAGGATTCCAATAAAATTCCAAAGGAAGTGAATAAAACTTACCATTTTTGGAAAATTTTATTTGTCCTTTATCTATGTCTAGATAACACCCAATTGTATCGTGCATAGTGAATTCCTGTAGGAAAGAAGTTTGTGAAACTCAGAGATTTTAGTGTTCAGTGCATTAGGAAGGCTTTAGTGCTTACTTTCTGTCAACTTTTAGTTTTCCCACTTCTCCCCACTAAATCTGATTCTTGAGAAAAGCAAGTTCAATTTATTTCAGTAAGACCACTGTAAATAGCTTGCACATTTTTATTTGGCTACAAATCTTCAGTAAACAGCCCAACTGATCTTAGATATTTAGACATTTATTACTGCTTTAAATTTACTTTAAGAACCAAACACACTGACAATGATATGTCTGTTATTTACCTTGAAGTATTCTATATCATAGAAAACTGAATTCGTCATGTATTTATTAGCCAGTGTGAATCTAAGCTTAGAGCACCAAATATGGCATCAGAAACCTATATTTAGACTATACAAAAAAACTCTCGAAGGTGCTGCATGTTATGTATACTTAAGTATGTCATTTAAATATCTTGAAATCTGTTAATTGTAAAGGTATTCAATAAAATCTATATATTACGAAATGTTTCACTACTATTAAAAAAAAAGCTACACATCCTAAAAGTTGCAAGTCTCATGTAACTGAGTTCACTAATACCACAAAAACCCTCGAGTTTCTGCTGTAATATTCATATTTATATAAATTATGCTTAAACATCTGAACTCAAATGGCATATTACACAAAAAACACCACAGATATTCCCAGTAGACACTATGTCTTACTAGCATTTAATCATGCATTTTGAAATGTCAGACTTATGTAAATTACTTCTACTTTATTAGTAAACAGAATATGATGCCCTCACTTAGACATTAACCTATGTATACAGATGGGTTGCTTTGTTCAAAGTAAAACTGAAATAACTCAAGACATAAATCCCAGAGATCAGTTAACCTCTAACCTGTAACACACAGAAAAGTTTTAACTTTTAGATAGGAGTCAATATATTTGTAGTCTGGCCAGAATCGTAAATCTCAAGCTGATAACTGCTTTTGTTAAATCTGTTAACAAACTCTTATTATAAAAACGTTTTAATGTTTCATTGTACTTTTGCCCAGTGATCCTGCTTTAGAATTCAGCACTATTACAGAAGACAGTTGATTGTTAAAGCACAAAACCAACATGCCAAACTTCTAATTATGTTTCTACCAAACACAATTCAAGCTTACCTCACCATAGCTGTCAAATTGCTTGTTGTGAGATTTCTTACCAGTGCCACCAAAGCCAAAGCCAAATTTATCAGTGCCTAAAGACAAGAAAAAGTATAGACTTATCTTCTGACAGCTTATGCTTTTTTCTCTTTGTTTCAGCAACTGAAATCTCTGACGCTACCATGTGATCAAAAAATAAACAGTGCTCACTACAGACTTCTGGCTTTTATGTTCACTAAACCAGTATTTTTTGTACCAGTACATTCACTGATTTTACTAGTCTCCAGTCATCTTCATTAAAAAAAAAAAAAAAAGGAATTAAAAGGCAAGAAACACTGCCACCACCCTGATATTGGCATTCTTCCCAAGGAGCCCATTCTCTTCAACACTAGAATAGGACTTTAGCCATTCCATGTGAATATGAAAACTGTGTGATTCTTTTGAAGGAAACTCACCCAAATCTAGTGAAGCCTGCATAGTTGACCAACCAACTCTGCACAAGCCTTGGTCATGACAGGAAACTTCATAGTAGTATTTCCCTTTAAAAGAAAAAGGAAGGATCTAAAACAACATCCAAATTCATCAAAGTGGTTCAGTCTCGCTACTTCCAAGCCCATGCAAGTCTAACATTCCCACCTCCGCTGAAAGTGTCAACCTCTACTGTGTTTGAGTGAAATGTTTCTGTGGGTACCTGTGTATGGAAGGACGAAACCAGCAGGCAAAAGAGACAAAGCACAACTGAGAGGTAGCTTGTGAAAGGCTCCAAAGGAATGACAAGAGGGAACAGTGGTTCTGTTGAATCCATGAGAACGGATAAACTCTGAACACCAAGTTCTGCCAAATCAGTACCAGACCAGCAGCATGCATTAGCATCAACAACTGCCAGTGCACCGTGAAGCACATCCAACTGGCCGTTTTCCACAGACAGATAATCCAATTAACAGACAAACTATCCAATTATCTGCACACCTGATGAAATGAGACTGTTCTAGGGTCTTTCTCAACAACCATCCAGAACCAGTGTAGTATCAGAATGACTCTGCTTCTGAGTTTTGGGGTTAGCCTCACAGCTGTTGCTGCAACCACAGAGCCATGAAACTTTGCAAGCACATCTGTGTGCAGTGTGCAAGGAAACAACTTAAAGTATAGTGTGCATAGCTATTTCCTAATTGTAACAGTTTACTAAAATGCATTTTGATGAATATTAGTTATGATTCTCCCTCTTCTGACTCAGTCTCCTATCAGGGAAAAGGCAACTTACAACCCAGGGAGAAGAGAGCAGAGGTACTTGCCATTTTTAAGTCTTCAGCTAGCAGTACATTTGATCAGATAGACAGCAAATTTTAGATGCAACCATCAACATTAACAATGGGTGATAAGCAGGCATTTCAGTTGAATCTTTTCTAGAAGAGTCTCCAAAACACAGTTTTATATCTACCTTTAGTCACGCCTCGAGTTGCTCTGCATCCGTGCCATTCTTTAATCTCTCTGCTTTGACAACACAAACCATCTGATCCAATTGCTGAGAATTGTAAGACAGTTTTAGTTAAAAAAATTGTCTCTCTAACTGCTTTTAAAAGAAAATTTCATGCATGCTTTCCTCTAGTTAATTCTCTTACCAAGTAAACATTTTCAAGTGAACATTAGGACAACTCACCAAAAGCTGATCCTCTATCGTACGGGTTCATTTGCCATTTATTGAGTACTAAGTTTGAAAGACAAACAGAAAAAGCATTAAATCAACAAGGCAAGCCTGGAAAACTCAAAAGTTCACATTTTTTCTTACAGTGTTTGGCTTAACTTTCTGGGGAAACACCTTTGTTCCAATGCAACTCATAGGAGGTCAAAATGAAGGCCTACAACTTGAAGGAGGGGCACAAATGCATAATGCAAATGTATTCTACGGAAGTGTAAATTATTCTATTAAGAAGAGCACAAATTAAGTTACTTAAAAATAGAACTGAAAACACTGAAGACTTATAAAATAAGCCAGATTTGCTACAAAATCACAGTCAAATTCAGCTTGAAAATATCCCAAACTACATGAAGTGCAATCAATTTGAGATTCATTATTTGCCATTTCTATTCTATTCACCCATTTTTTCAGGGCATCAGTTAAAATGTCATTACTAAAGATCTAAGATACGTGCACATAAAATTTTTAATTTTTCATATGCTCAATAACATGTAATAAAGTCAATATACTGTCACTTACATAAAACCCAATCTATATATACCACAGAACAGACATGATTATTAGCTTTACAGTTGCAAGATTATTAGAATGGATGTTTCACAAACCCTCAGATACTGTGAGGATATGATCATGATTACAATCCACTCTATATCACTGAATTTTGGTTCTGTGCACTTCCTGCTAAGTTCAATGTTTACCAGTACAAATGCAGCAACTCACAATGTTGTTATTCACTTCCAAACCTAGCTAGGCGCCAAAAGGAATGCAACAGCTCTAGTCAGCACAGGAGAACTGAAATACTCTACAGTGCTACCCCAGTCACACAAAACTAAGTTTGAGCCTAGAGGCTCAAACCAACTGCATGGTGTTATAGCTGGTGTCTCATCTATTCCTGCAACAGAAAGATTTTTTTAACTCCTTTTAAGCTGGACATTACCACCACTCCACATCTTGCAAGGCACTAAACTAGTATGGCTTTCAGAAAAACACTAAAAAGCAAGGTGTGGATCAGCCAGGCTTAAAATGAAGACAAGAGCATTCTAAGAGACCGCAGCCCAATGCACACCAGTTCTTTCCATGATTCCCTCTGTAAACTTATATTCACTGTTTAAAAGAATCTCAAGTGATGATTCTCTATTTACCTTATTCAAAATCAAGAAAAAATACTTATCTAATGGCAAGGTAGTTAAACTTCACTTTGGAAGGTGGCAAAATCAACATGAGTTAACTGTGTTCCAAACTGAAGGAGTCTGACATATAAAAACTTACCTCCCCCACCAGTTTTAATAGTGGCTTTTCCTTTCTTGCCTTCCATTTGGTCCTTCAGTGTTTCATACACAATCTGGATAACTGGAATGCTAAAAGCCTAAAGTGAAAAGTTATTTTCATTCCATGATTTATAAAGCTACTTCCACCCTGGTTTTCAGGTACAATACTTAGGACCAGAAACACTTGAAAACACTCCTACACTTCTGTTGGTATACATTATTAATAATAATGCTTAAGTACATATACACATTCTCTCTGTATATGTGCATACACACCACCTCTACCTCTTAAGACTTATTTTTTGCTTATTTAAATTTGATTACTTACACCAGTTTTTCCACTTCCGGTTTCAGCAGCCTATAGGGAGAAAAATCAAAGAGTTTATAATAACCAGGACTGTAAGGAGAGTTCTAGAATTCTATTTCAATAAATTAAATTCAATAAATTTAAATTTAGAAATACAGAGATCCGCAAAAGACTTGAAGGCACCAGTGTGGTGCCTTCAAGGTTACTGACAAGGTTACTGACACTGTAGCATTGGCTTAGGCAATATCAGTCATATTCCACACAGATCTCTGTCAGGTATTTACAGCCAAAAGGACAGTAGATGAAATCAGACAGATCTCATTTTTGTGGCAGTGTTTGGTCAAGTAGTTAAAAAAAATGAAGCCTAAAAAGAACGAATTCCATCTGCAAGAACAGCTGGAAACACACCGGGAATTCACAGAGGGTTTTAGCTGAAGAATATACTTCTTACTGAAGAAGGACAGGAGAGCAAGTCTAACTACAGAACCTTCTGGAAAGAATGAAATTGAACCCACAAACAACAATT
>NW_020955421.1:610369-613399 GCF_003031625.1 Empidonax traillii | reverse complement strand
CTGAGGTTCATCTGCCGGGGCCAAGCACGCTTGGACGGTGGCAGCGAGGTCCTCAGGACGTAGATGGATTGCCTTACAGGGCTAGCGAGCTCCATCTGCCCAGGGAGTGTCCTAACCGGGAATCGAACCCAGATCTCAGCGTTGACAACGCTGTGGTTTAGCCACTGCACCACCAGGGACACTCATTAAAAGACATAGGACTTCTATGAATAGGCCTACCCTGAATACATACCATAAGTACATCACCACCTCCCAGAATCAGTGGGATGGATTCTGCTTGGATATCCGTAGGAAGACTAGAGTAAAGAACACATGAACACAAGTCAATGTTATGAGTAGAAAAAGAGACTTTTGCTTATATAGGAATTCACAGAAACCACATACAAGGTATAGCAGGTAAACATTTACTCCTCCTGACTTGAAACTAAGGAACTGAAGAAGATTCCATTTACAAGGAGAATCTTTTACAAGGAGAGAAAAGGAGATGTACTTGGACAGAACTGTTTACGGCATGCAATGGATTCAGTTGCACCCTGACAAGAGATCTACATCCCACATCACTATGCTAAACAATAAAGAAACAGATTAACTATACATTCCTTTTCTTGCTTTCTTTAAAAGATTTTCTCTTTAAAGCCACTTATACAGCCCTCATTTACAAGATTCTTGTTCAAAACCAGAAAAGAAAGCAAAGATAACAAAATGCAACCAGCATTTTCAGACAATCACAGTTAATCAACAGTTTTCATATGAGAAAAAACCCAAATACACACTAAGTTCATTCATACTGGTAACATTCTCAATGACAATTCAAAACCAAACCTGAGGTGAAATAACTTGGTCAAACAAGTAACCAAAACCAGGAATAATGACTTTTTTTAGAAGACTGACACACACACATTAAGTCTGAAGAAGACAAAATTAAACCAGTCTGGAAAACATCTACTGAACTAGCACCAATTATGTGACAGTTTCATCCAGTAATCCCGTGACCCATAATAAATAAACCACAAGCAGAGAGGCTTTTATCAAACAAAAGAACTGAAATATAAGCAGTCATGCTTTGCTTGTTCAAATTTAAATGTTACCACTGCAGTCACAGTTTTTGTTCTTCAGTCTTTCACAATGAAGAGAAGTTTATCAGATATAATGACAGTTAGAAGAAAACACATATCCACTTTGTTTTGATGTGGCAGCAGAGGTATCTTAAAGAGCATGTTATACATTGCTAGAAGGCAAATTAGAGTTTTCCAGGCCCAAAGCCACTCCTACTTACAGCCAGTCCATCTCCTCCACCGCTTGAGCTATCTCAGGCATAACACCCATTTCTGTAAGACAAGAAAAAAAGGAACAAGCAGTGTTATTTACCTCAACATAGCCGAAAAGATATCTGTCAACACTTCCAGCTACTGACAAAAAAAGAACAAAAAGACTACAGTTTACTATTACAATACACTATATATGTAGTTTATAATTTGCTAAACTATATCACCTAACAGAAATATATTCTATTATATAACATATATTAAGATATATTGTATGTATTATTTGCTTAACTATATCACCGAGCAGAGAGGCTCTTATAAAACCCAATTATTACCCCCTGCAATAGACAAGAAAATCACGATAAACCAACCTCCTGTTCTTGAAACCAGTCAGACTGAGGAACCAGCCTGACTTCTCAGCAGTCCCTTTGCCAGACCCACATGTGCAATAAAACCTGCGAACCCATTTCGATAACCACTCCCGGCAACCTGCGCAACCCCGACGAGCAGGGCAGAGGCACCTACACCCGCGCAGGCCTCTCGACCTCCAGCCCTATAGGTTCAGCCACGCAGCAACCGCGGGCCCGCACGGAGGGGTGCCCGGGGAGCCGCGGGAAGGCCAGGAGGCGGCGGGCAGAGGCGAGAAGCCCCCGCAGTCCCAACTCCCCTCAGGGCCCGCGCCACGTACCTGAGAACGCCGCCATCTTCGGGTCGGGACACGCCGAGCGCCCCAGAGCGCAGGCGCACGGGCCGGCACGCCGCGTTATGGGACCGGGTGAGCGCAGGAAGCGCCGCACGGAGCGTTCCGGCAGGGTCCGGACCCACGCACCCCGCGGAGGGTTTGTTGACAGAAATACCTTCACACAGAAACACGCCAAGTAATTTTCTTTTTTTTTTTTTTTTTTGCATACGCTAATGAGGATACATTTTTTCTCTAATTTTTTATCCAAATTCTCCGGTTTTCTCCAAATTCTGCACAATCTTTTTCTAGGATAAATCCTAGTGACAGTAAACGCATGAAGCTTTGGGGTGTTATAAAAACAAAATTGGACTGCAAGTGAAAAAAACGCAGGTTCTACAGTTAGACCACGGGTCAATGGTGCGTTTGTCTGCTAAGCGGAAGGCATAGTATAAATGTTAGGAAGAAGCTCTTTACAGATTGACTGGGCATTGGAACTGGCTGCCTGGGGCAGCAGTGGAGTCACCGTCCCCAGAGGTGTTTAAGAAAAGACTGGATGTGGCACTTGGTGCATGGTCTGGTAAACAAGGTGGTGCTGGGTCACAGATTGGACTCAATGATATCAGAGGTCTTTTCCAATCCAGTTGATTCTGTGATTCTGTAAACTATTGCCTACTGTTTTCCATTGTGAAATACAACTTCAAGCTTTTCTAAGTACACTGAGACACAGACACATCTGGTTCAAAAGCCAAATAAACACCAAGCATCTCTGACAATGTAGTTCTCTGACTACTGTGCTGCAAATTGTGTAATGCTTTTGTCCTGGAGGCTTGTTTCAAGAGCTTTATAAAAACTTACTAAGCCCTACTGACTGCTAACGTACACTGTAGAAACAGGTGTCATGCAGAGAAAAATACAGTAGATATTTTATACCTTTAGTACCGGGCTGTTTGCATCACAATGGTTTCTCATATATTAATAATTCTTTTGGCAGTAACTTCCTTTGATGTGCTTCCTTTCTTTCACTATTATTTGCTATATCTGTCAATCATTATTTTGCATGGTTTCAGATAAATGACAAAACTA